>NW_008360328.1:1119343-1271196 GCF_000622305.1 Nannospalax galili
TGGGGTGGGCGGCCGCGAGGAGGCCTGTGAACACTGGGTCTAGCATTGTCCGAGCTCAGAGGGCTTGGCCAGCCCTGTTCTGCAACCCTGAACCCATTTCACAGATGAGGAAACAAAGACCCAGAGGAGGGTAAGACGAGTGGTCTAGAGCCGAAAGAAGCAGAGCGCGGTCTAGAACCCACGGACCAAAGCTCCCTCTCCTCTCCAGAGTCTGAATGCCAGACGGAGGTATCTTTGCAGAAGATCAACTGCGAAAGCTAGAAGCCGCGGGAGGGCACTAGTGGGTGAGATCGGGGCACTCAGGTGTCTAGTGGGGCTTCTTTTATAATCCTCACTGCCTTCCGGGGGTGGGGGTCCTTGTCCCGAAACTGAAGCACCCTGCCTTCCCCAAAGAGTGCAAAAGAAGCCGAGTTGGCTTCCTTTGCTTTTCTATTCTGAGCGGTTTGCAGGATTCCCGCGAAAGTGGCCCATCCAGTCCGTGTCTCCTGCAGGGCTGGGACTCTCCGCCCCATCCCGTTCACCACCTACCACATCCGGGCGGCTTCTTGCCAAGGCGACCGAGCCCGCGGGGCCCTGGGCGGCCTGAAGCCTGGACCTCCTTGTCCCCATCCTTGGCCTGGGAGAGGCAAACCGACAAGGGTTTCCCAGTGAAGAGAGCTGAGTACTCCCCAGAGGCCTGACCAGACAACGCCCCCCTTTGCCCTTTGCCCAGCCTCAAGCTCTCTGGGGCAGTGGGAAGCAGTGGGTTTCTGATAAAATGTAATATTTCCTTTCAGAGAGTGGAAAGGACAGGAGGAGGGAGACATTTTCTTACTACAGGGGGCCTGGCCCTGCCCTTACTAAGAAGTTAGAATCTTCATTTAGAGGAACACTCACCCACTTGCTTCAGTCTTTTATGTTTCATGCCTAGAACTCAGGACTGACTTTGTACCACAGCGGCGAGACCTGGGAATACACAGCGTCACTGCATCGTCCTTCCCCAGTTAGGAGCTGGGTCTAATGGGGGAAGAGACTCAAAAACAGATGTCCTGAAAAATCATCCACTGCAGTGTGGTGTGGGCTTCCTGGGTCACTGGGAAAGTATCCAGTTTAGCCTGGGCTGGGGTAGACAAGAATACTTCCATGGGAAGGGAGTGCAGGGGCTGGTGGAGGCATCAAACAAACACAGGTAAGTACATACAGGTAAGCTCAGGAAGGGGAGGCCCACCAGCAGCTGGATTTAAGGTAGAGGTTAGAACCAGGAAGGGCTATAGGTGAGCACCAGCCAGGGCATGGCGGAGGGTCCCACAAATGGTGGATCCTAACGGAGCCTCAGCTTGAGGTAAGGTCAGGTCTCTAAATCAAGCCAGGGAGACACAGGAGAGTCTTAAGCTGGGGAATGCCCTGTCAAATTTAGCATGTGGTAGCCAGTCTGGCAGCCAGGGATCTGGCTGGCACATATTTAAAGGGCCAAGGCCAAATTGAGCTCCTTGATAGGAGCTGGATGGATGGGCTGGGGAGGGGGGGGGCAGTTCCAGATGCACCAAGATCTGTCAATACTCTGGTCTTTCTCTCCTACCCTCTCCACATTCTTGAGGCTTCTTGGATCTGTTACACTTAAAGAGGTGTCCAGAGAGGATGTGTCTTCACGGTAGGGACATGGCTGCTTAAGGATGGTGAAGATGAAGGCAAGTGACTGAGGCAGTATTTCAGACAACCCTCAACTCCAAACAGAGGAAGATTGTTTAAAGGGGTGACAGTTGACTCTAGCCCTGAAGGATGGACCAGGTTTGAACCCAGGGAAGCAGAAGAGAGAATTTCAGGTGGCTGACACAACCCAGTGCAAGTGTGTGGAGGTGAATGAAGGTGGGAGAGTTCTGCTTTCGTAGGAACAGCAAGTGGTCTGGTTTGTTTTGCATTCTGAGGAAGTATGAGAGAAAGGGACAGGTAGGTGCAGTTAGATTGTGAAAGGTCTGAAAGGTTTTCTTCAGGGGTGGGAAGGAAAACAAGACCAAGTATCTGGAGGACAGCCTGTGGATCTAGCTCTTAAGCTATCATTCTTGCCCCTCTTAATGTTCATATTCCAGCTCTAAAGCAAACCCTGATGATTCTGCTTCATCTGTATCTTATGTAATGACATTACTTCACTTCTGCTGTTGTCATCCTTGTCCCTGTGCTTGTGATTTCTGTGTGGTCCTTGTGATGCCATTTGGCAGCGTAGTCAGATCACACCGAGGGGAGGAGGAAATGTATTGATCAGGCACATGGGACTTTGGAACTGGAATGCCTGGATTCAAAGTCTTCTTTTTTTTTTTTTTTTTTGAGACAGGGCCTCAGGTGGCCTTGACTGGCCTCAAACTCACTATGCTGAGGCTGGCCTTGTACTTCTGGTCCTCAAGCCTCCACCTCCCAAGTCCTAGGGTTATAGCTGTGCAGTACCATAGCTAGTGCTGGATTGAAATTATTTTTTAAAACTTTTATTTATTTGCTTGTTTATTTTTGTTTTTATGTCTGTGAGTGTTTTGTTTGCATGTATGTAGGTGCACCAGTGTTATGTAGTGCCTGTGGAGGCCAGAAGAGGGTGTCAGAGCCCCTGGAACTGGAGTTAAGGATGGTTGTTAACTACCATGTGGGTGCTGGGAACTGAACCCACACCCTCTGGAAAAGCAGCCAGTATTCTTAACCTCTGAGCCATCTCTTCAGCTCCTGAACTCAAATTCTTAAATTCTAGCTCTGGGCCCTCAGTAACTGTGTGCCTTTGGACAAGTTTGATCCACACAGTTGTACAGGTTATCCACCTGAAATTCTTCTGTCTCCCCAGGTTCAACTCTGATCCATCCTTTAGGGCTGAGGTCAACTGTCACCTTTTCTACCGAACTTCTAATGTACAGCTTCCTTATCTATAAAATAGGAGTAAATATCACCACCTACCTCCTGGGATTGTGAGGATTAAATGAATTAAACATGGAACAATGTCTAGTGTATAGAGAAAACTGTTTTAGTGTTAGTCATCGTTATTCTGTGTAATCTGTCTTCCCATGTTGATTTTGTAACTCTTTGACAGAGGGATATATACTATATGCAAGCATGATATAGACAGTGAATGCTAATACTGTCAGTTTAAAGGATATTTTATTTTGAAATAGGTTTGAATTTACAAAAAGAAGCAGAAAAATGGTTCAGAGTTTTCATTGGCCCTTATCCACTTTCCTAAATGGCTTCTGTATGGCCCACGTAGCATTGGTTATATCTCTATTAAACAAACTGTAGCATTTCCCCAGGTTTCTCACTAATGTCTCTTTTCTGCTTTAGGATCCAAACCAGGATACTACATGGCATTTAGCAACAGGTGATCTTTTAATGCAAATGATCAGCTTGATGCCTGAGAACTCTTTGCTGGCTACTGGATTCTGAGGCCAGTGTCGAAGTCTCAGAAAGGTCTGTGGGGACCCTGCCTACTTTTGAAGCTTCATGTCCCCCTGTTCCAGGCCTTTGAGTAGTAGACCCTGGGCTTTCCTGAGATGCTGGTCATCAAACTTGCCTCTGCAATTCTTCCCCCTCTTTTTGGTCAGTTACTTTTTCTTTTGGCCCCATTTTATGCATCAGTTTCTTATGGTAGACCAGGCTTGTCTCCCCCTTCCCAAGTCTCTCTTCGCTTTCCTGCAGCCACGTCAGTAATTGTTTACAATGCTCTGTTTACTCCTCAGGAGGCTGTCATGTCCTCCAGGACAGGGCCATACCTAATCTGTTCTCTTCTGTAGCCCTAGTTCCTAGACCATGCCCAGCACCTGAGAAGCATGAAAAACGTGTTCATACACTCATTTGTACCCTGTACCCCTTTCTGCCAATTGAAATCCCCTTGTTGGGCCTCAGTTTTCTCATCTGCAGCCTGAGAAAGTTAATGTGCTCACTGGGTTTCAAATTGTGTTTTGAGAACCCTAGAATTTCTTTGGCTTTCAGTTCCCTGCTTCAATAAGAGCCATGTTTAAAGAGCATGCCATTTTTGTGCACTGTAAACATTGGCCTTCTGAGAAGTATTCTTAATGGACTTTGAAGATTTGACTGATTAAAAAAATGAGACTCTTGACAGATTATTACATTATATCTTATGATTGCATATAGTTGCACGATTTTGCAATTCCATGCTTTTCTTTTTAGGGCAATAGTGAGCCATTGGAGATTTCTGAACAGAGAAGTGCTTATTAGGAATTGCTGGAGTTGTGCTTTCAGGAGGTGAATCTGACAATGAAGTGGGTAGGACAGACAGATGACGATTGGTCAGTGAAGGAGGAGGGGAGCAGAGAGAGTGGGTCGTCATGGAAGCCAGTGAGGAGAGAATTTAACTAAAGAGGAAAAAGAGGAAAAGGAGGAAGAGGAAGAGGAGGAGGAGAAGAGGCTGCTGCCAATAGTGCCTAATGCTACAGATACAGGCAGAGATCAGAGGGGTCTTTGGAAGGAGTGGCTAAACCACCAGTGACCTTTGGGAGAATAGTGTTGAACTCCAAGGAGAGGAAGAACCCAGATCAAAAGGGGATGAGGAGCAAGGGGAAGCAGTGGGTGTCCTAGAAGTCTGGTATGTCAGAGTGAGTAAGATGACCAGAAGCTTGGAGAGGGTTAGCAAGACAGGCCAAGCTTACTTTCTCCTTTTAGGTAGGAAATCAAACACTACCAAGCATCCTACAGTCAGAGGGGAAAGAGCTACTGGGCAGCAAGGGGCTGGAGAAGCAAGTGGAGGAAGTGAAAGGGGCTATCATTTATAGAGCAAGCCCTGGAGAGGAGTGGGGACAGTAGGACCAGGGGTGGAAAGAAGATAAGGCAATTATCTCTGAGCCTGGAGAGAAGGCGAAGAGAGCAGAGGAGATGGAAATTTGGGGCAGAAAGCCGTGGAATAAGGTCACTATAGTGAGGTGGGAGCTGGAGTTACCTGCAGAGAGAGGTTGGAAGGTGGCTTCAGATTTCACAAGTAGGCAGGCCAGAGAGAGTGGAAGAGAGGGGCGATTAGTGATTTCCCAGCACCTGTAGGCAAAAGGCGCACACATGATGTGGTGATGTGGGCACTTTCTCAGGGAAGTCAGGACCAGATGGAGCCAAGGACATTTACTTAGGGGAAGCTGGATTTAGTTTAGTCTGGGGAAGATCCAAGCTGAGTGACAAGGGAATGAATGCTATGTCATTTTCCCACTGAGACTGTGCTCCATTTATCAGGAATGCTTTCAGTGGGATCTTGCCCTGGCATGGGCGCTGGGTGAGACCCACTTCCCCTCCTTGCTGTGAGATCTGACAACTGCAGGCCACTCCAAGAGTGGGTAGCTGGGTCTGCCTTTTACACCTAGTCAGAGTTTGGGAGTAAGCCCTAAGGAAGGAGCCTTCTCTAGCACACTCTCCCAGAAGCCCTCTCTCAGCTTCCGCAGGCTCTTTCAGACAGGCAGCTGTTAGGCTTGGAAAAGGCCCAAAGTCAACACAATAATGACTTCCCCTCACGGTCATCTCCCAGGCCCCTCTGTGTCATTCAGTAATTGGCTAATAATGCTCACTTTGATGTGAGAACCTTATGAAATCTTCAGGGTTCCCCCAAACCCTGAAATTGTTGGCAGGAGAAAATATGTTGGAGTGTTATGCTTAATAAGGGGTTACTCCTTTCTGGGTCCCCAACCCTCAGTGTAAAAAAAGTTTAGACTGAGGGTATGAGAGGAGGGGAAAAGGATGACAGAGAAGGAGGAACAGGCGCAGGAACAGGAATTCTATGTAGGAAGTATGGCCAAAGCTCTTGCTGACAAGAGATGCTCTCCCTGTCATAGGCACCCACTTCCCTCACCTGACAGACCAACGTCACCCTAGGCTGTGCTCCTGGGGGGAGCTGGAAAACCACAGCCCCTAATTACTATTATCACCATGGTAGCTGTGGTGATTATGATGGTGCCTCTGTATCCCTCAGTGCTTAGCAACATTTAATTATTATTATTCCTACAGAGATGGCTGCAGAGCCACCCCATTGCCTTAGCTATCAACTGCTCTTGCGAACAAATCAGCTGAACATTGCTGCACCCCACCCCCAGGCCCAATGATCTAGTGTGTCAAAGGGAAACCAAGATGGCTTCAGGAGGCCAGCCTTACTTTATGGGATGGGGTGTCCCAGGGACCTCAATGGCTGGTGGAACTGGAGTCTAAGGGTTTTTTATTTATTTATTTTTAGTCCAGGCTGGCCTCAAACTTACTTTGTAGCCAAGGATTACCTTGAACTTATGATTCTCCTGCCTCTACCTCTTGAGTGCTAGGATATTAGGTGTGTGCCACCACACCTGGTTTATGTGGTGCTGGGGATTGAACCCAGGACTTCATGCATGCTAGGAAAGCACTCTACCAACTGAACTATATCCCTGCTTCATTTTGAACCTTCCAATTCTCCAGAAAGAATGAAGTCTGGGAGGAAAGTTAGTACATTTTCTGCTTTTGATTAGGAGGCCCTCCTAACATTCCTTCACCTTACCACTCAGAATCCTAGAGATTTCATGTGATTGGAGGTAGCATGCCTGCCTTGGGTGGGAGTTCTTAAAGATCTACAGTGGTGCCCCAAAGAAGGTTACATGAGTGTCTCATAGATCAGTGAGCTTAGATCATGAGTGTGGGAACGGTGCTAGGTAGAGCTTGGGAAGAGAACTTCATCCATCTTGCATCTAGGGGTCAGGGAAATTATACATAGGGACTTCTCAGCCAGGGGGTGGACTTTTTGAGAGCGATTTGAAATCAAGAATGGAAGAGAAGAAAAGAGGAGGGGAGGGAAGGGGAGGAGGGGAGGGGAGAGGAGAGAGGAGAGGAGCATCTACCAGCTCTGCTCCCACCCAACAGAGAAAGGCACACTGGACATTTGCCCTAGGAGTGCTGAGCTGAGGCTGGACCCCAGTGCTGGGGCTCTCAGCCTCATTGGGCCTCAGCCTCTTCCAGGAAGGATCTGAGGAAAGCTGTGTCCTTCCAGCTGGGAGGGAGCCCACACATCTGTGAAAGGACACTGTATACATGGCAAGCTGCTGAAACCCAGTTGGGGTCCTGAGCTTGGAACCCCTGCTGAAGGAAGAGTCCTTTACAGAGGTGCCACCCATGCCCAGGCTCCCTGTGATCTGGCCTAATGAAAGATGTTAGTGACACAGAGAATCTTGAAAGAAGAAAATCCGTATCAGGTTTCTATAGTCTGAAGCGAAAAAGAACAAGTCCAAGTCATATACTGCATCACAGCTCCATAAAAACAGGCAGCTCCAGGGAGAAAGAAGGGAAGGCAATGTAGGAAAATGAAAATAATTTGTGGGGGAAGATTTTGTAATTTTAATTTTATTTAAAAATTTACTTTAATATCATTATGAAGTTACTTTAATAATAGATTTAAATTTTTCTATATTATGAAAAGTGCTTTTCCTGCAGAAATGAGCTCTGAATTATATTTGATTTAGGTTAATATTAATGCTCTGAACTCCTTGAGCACATACCTCTGAGAAGAGGTGCTCCAGGAAGGGGGCAAGTGGCCTGGGGTGACATCCAAATTGTAGGCAGCGCCCATGCAGGCAATTGAGTTTTGAGCAAATGCAGACCACGTGTTGCTTTGTTGCTGGGGCAGTAGGCAGGTTAGTGGGAAGATGGTGTGATCTAGAGTCAGGAGGACTGGATTGGAATCCTGAATCAGCCATTTGCTAACTGTGAGGACCCAAGGTGATCCCAGGGCATGGGAGTTACACTTGCTAAAGGTAAGAAGGTCATGGGCAAACCAGTACAACTCACTCATACCATTAATGAGCTACTGGGCCTATCAGAGCGTTGGTGTTCTCATTTATAAGATGGTGCTGATACCTCCCAGGGCCTTTGCAAGTGAACTACAAACTCCATCTCTTCACACCTGTTAGGGATGATGGCCACTACTGGGGTGAGTGTGGGGTACAGGAGGGGGAAATGGGGGAAGAATGGGCAAGAATGGTTCTCTCTAGTCTTAAGACCTCAGAGCCCAAGAGCCTGTTTGGATTGACACCACAATTTATATATGGAGAGTTTAAGGTAACCACTGTTTCACAACAGACTTTAAATAATAATTTATTTAAGAAATATTTATGGGGGCTGAGGCTGCAGCTCAGTGTTAGATGCTTGTCTAGCATGTGTGGAGCCCTAGGTTCCATCTCCAGCATGGAGAAAAGAAAGATTTTCAGGCCACCTGTGACCAGGTGCTGTACTCCATTCCTTCCTGGGAACAAAGCATAATGGGTAGTCAGGGATCAATAAGGAAGTAGACTCAGAAAAAAGTTAGGAATCTAGGAATGTCAGGTATACAGGGACTTGTCTCTAGTTCAGAGGATTAGGAAGGGCCGGGAAGCATTTCTGCAGAGGTAAGCAGAACCCACTGGGGCTGAGGATGGTGCAACCAGGCATTTGTGAAGCTGGGAGCAAAATCAGGCAGAAGAAAAGAGGCAGGAGGTTTACAAGCTGGATACCTGGGAGCGACTGAGTGTTTAGGGCATCTAGGACTGTGCAAGAGCAGAGTATGAGGGAGGGGCTGGGGAGGTGTGTGCCCCACTGACTGGGGTTTGTGTGCTGCCTTGTGAAGCCTGGAGTGAGTTCCTAGGGTAGCCAGAAACTGTAGTAAGGCCTATCCATTCAGCAGTACCCCGCTCCCCCATCTAGATTGTGCTAAGATGCCTGGACCAGGCACTGCTTTGTCCGGTCACATCCAGGTCCTTCAAACATGGCAGTGCTGGCTGTGTCTTATCCTGAAGGGTATTGAACCTCACTCATCTGCTGAGCACCTCTGTAGCTCCTAACTCAGTCCATCAATTGCACCTTCCTCTGGCAGTGATCCTGCCACCTGCCACAGACAGTGGCTCCAAAGAGTCGGGTGTCACACCCCTCCAGAGCACACTGCTGTCACCACATTGTGTCTGTGTGGGCTGGATGGCTGCACAGCAGTGGCACTTAGAGCCTGCTGGGACTCAACCCCGGCAGCTGATACACAAAGATCAGTTATACTAATTGGCCCAGGAGTGGGGAGGTGGGTATGCACCCATATGCATCTGCACATACACACTTGTGCATGCACATTTAGATTCCATGACATTTATGCTAATATGTGCTTAGAAACTTTGGCAAACATGGAGACCTTCC
Source organism: Nannospalax galili (assembly GCF_000622305.1). Lineage (NCBI taxonomy): Eukaryota > Metazoa > Chordata > Mammalia > Rodentia > Spalacidae > Nannospalax > Nannospalax galili. Next base: position 1,128,458 of record NW_008360328.1, read on the forward strand.
CTGCTACTTGGGTAAGATGAATAGATTTTACATTAGATTCATCTGAGCTATACCCCTTCCAGCACTGACACACCTATGTTGTAAATGCTGTCTACATGTGTAATATGATGATGGCTCTTGGGCCTTCTCACCTCCTTACAGACATGTCATGGGGGTTAAAAGGGGCATCCATATCAATGTCTGGTGTGTAGGAGTTTTGTATTGTCTTTTAATATATTATCTATTATTTTATTAAGACACTTTAATGTGTACACACACACTTATAGACACATTCTCACTGCTTCGTTTATTGCCTTTAGAAGCAGGTGCAAATATGAAAACTCCACCTTCCCATGCACACATACAAGTTCACCCTCAGCTCTGCAGGTTCCTGTCATTTGCTCTCCCCGCTGCACCTACACACAATCACAACAGCAGCAATAATCATAGCAAAACCAGGTTGGGTGATTGTTTTTTTATATTTCCAAGGCCTTTCAGGCCTGTAAGCTCATTTGGGCCTCACAGCAGCTCTTGGGGTAGGTGGGTGGAGCAGGCAATATTGTCTCACAGTTTATGTCTGAGGAAACAGAACTGGGAAGGTGAAGTTCACCATCTGGGAGGTAGCCAGCAGCTCAGAGCTGACTTCTTGGTAGTGAGCTTCCCATGGTCCTTGGATGCCAGTTTGATGATTTCCAGCCCTAGTTATGGAAAGCAGTGACCTGCTGGGAGGGCCTGCTGGAGTCTTGATTCCTGGTCAAAACATTTCCTGGAGTCAACCCTGGTTGAGAAGTGGGAATTGGAGGCTGATAAAGGGAAACTGCCATCATTAGAAATCCCATAAAGTCTCATTTACAACTCCCTGTCAGATGAAAGGAGCAATTGAATGTGTTGGAGGGAAAAGCAAATACCGATTTCCTTTAGGACATCCAGCCTTAGATAGCTGATTCCAGAGTCCCCAGAAAGGCCCTAGGGAGGGGTCTGTCCAGCTTGGGCTCTCCCCGGCTCTGCACAGTTCCTCTCCCTTCTGTCCAGGCTGCTTATGCGTCCTGAGGATCTGTGTCAGGGGAAGAGAGGAGGAAAGGACAAAGAAGGATGTCCTCTCCCTCAGTGTCCTCTCTTGTTCCACACTTACTTGTAGGGAGAATCCCTAGTTTGCTGAGTCTTGAGCCTGCAACCTGGACACCTCACCTCCTATCTGGCTAGGCAGAAACGGGAAGCAGATTGCAGGTCCCCAAATACTTGTCTGTTATGTTCTCCGAGGCCAGACCCTTAGACCCATTCCAAAGGCCATGAAGGCAACTGCTTTCAAGTTCCAGTGCCTGGTAGGGAGATGGCCTAGTGAAAGGGCAGGGAGAGTGATTGTCACTCCTACTACTGTTTCATGCTGGCTCACCATTACTATGGGCCTCAGTTTCTGTATCTGCAAATTGGGCACATGAGGGCCAGATGAGATTGAGTGTGCAGAGCCTGGCACAGTACCTTTTACACTGCTGGACCCCACAGCATCAGGCCCTGTCTCCTGTGTTGGCGGCTCCCTGGGGAATGCCTTCCCTGGCAAGTCTGGAAAGTGGCCTGGTGAGAGGCGCATCGGTGGCAGCCTCTCTGGGTGTGCTGGCTGGGTTTGGGAGGGAGGCCGGAAGGAGGGGCAGGGAGGGGACATCTGTTTGACACTCTTGTCAGCATCCATTACCTGGTGTGTATTTTCCCAGGAGCTGATTACTTTGCAGCATGTGTTGATAAACATTTGGAGTCGGAGCAGACAAAATGAGCAGAATGTTAAGCGGGTAGTAGCGTGGTCAGATTTGGAGAAAGGGCTGTCTGGGATGAGCTGCTCTGAGAGATGACAAGGGCCCCATCTAGAGGCTTCTTAGCCTGCCTGGACCCGTCCCCCTCTGATCGCTGCCCTCCCCTGCTGTCTCCCCAGTAGCAGGCCAACCAGTCTTGACCACAGAATCAACCAGTGCCTATAGCAGAAGAGGTATGGCACTCAGGTTGTCGTGGATTCTAGTCCTTTCTCTGCTGCAGATGGTCTTGTGGCACTCTGGGTCAGTCCCTTTCAACTACCCTGAGCCTTAGACTCCTTTTCTGTGAAGTGGTCTTAGCATCTACTCTATCCACCATGCTCAGCACACAGACTAGGGCTTTTTGCCACTTGTACCAGTTTATTTGGAGGAAGATGGCCACCCCAGCTTTGATGGTGCTCCAGATGTGGATGTTAGGCAAACTTTCTCATCTCGGCTTTGACCTAAGAGGGGATGTAGTTGATGTTCTTCTGGCTACAGACTCCCCTCCTTTCATCCTTGGCTGGGACTGGAGCAGGCATCCCTAGGCTGAGCGTAGATGGCTGGAGTCAGTGATGAGGGCTTTTTCCTCCAGTGCATGAACTCCAGAGCACAGGGTCTGTGCCCGCCTGGTCCCAGAGGAATGCTCAGGGTTTGCTCAGGGCATACAGCCCAGGATAACCCATCATAGTCTTACTCCTCTTCTAGTCTGAATTCTCAACACTGGCTGTGCCTGTCCTGAAGCTGTGCACACACACCACCTTGGGTGACTATCTCCTGCATGCAAGTCTTCTCTGAGGTTGTGGCCTTCTTAAGGGCAAGGACATTTAGACCTTTAAGGAAGTGTCATTGTCCCTCTGTCCAATTCAAAGAACATGCATAAATGAAGGAATGAACAAATGACCATGTGAATTCCACTATCTTGTGTCCCTGTCCTCCTTCCATGGGTCCTTGAGTCTACACAGCCGCCGGTGTTCCAAACAACCCCCAAGCTGCTGGGCCTGCCCCAAGTGGGCTGAACACAGCTGGACCAGCGCCACCTAGCAGGTGTGGGGAGCGGGAACTCTGTCCTGGTCTTTCCTAGTGTATGGGACCAAGGCTGCCCCACAGTTCACAGCCCAGTGCCAGGCTACTGTCCACATTGGCCTTGTGTCCTTTGCGCCCAGAGAATTAACTCCCTGAAGTGTACTCCTCCTGGGTTCTGTGGGGGGGGCATCCCAACAGCAGTAGGCCTGGGTCTGGTGCTGGGGTATCCCAGAGGCAGCCTGCACCCCTCCCCCGACTGCATATCCTGGCTCCCAGGCTTCTCTATGCCACAAAGAGGCCATTGATCTGCAGAGTAGCCGGTCTGTGGTAGGGAAGCTGAGGGGACAGACACAGATCTCTCTCTCTCTGTCTCTCTCTCTCTCTCCCTGTCTCTCTCTCTGACACACACACACACACACACACACACACACACACACCCTCCTCCTCACAGCCCCATCACTCTGGAAGAGGACAGAGTGGAAGGGCCCAGTGTGAGGGAAGCAATTTGCTTCCGGATTGGATTGCTGGTTTCTCGCCCCTCCTGCCTCATTTCTGCAAGTGCCTTTGGATGCATTTGCAGAGCTAAACCTCTATTCTGGCTGGTTACTCCCTACTCTTCCCACCCCACCCCGCCCCCTCCTGTACCTGCTCTCCACACCTCCGCAAAGCTCTTCCGTGGTACTTAGGGGCCCTTTTTAATACTGGGCTAAGCTGATACTGTTGGGAAGAAAGAACTGCTATGCAGCTGTTGCAAAGACAATACTATGCTGCAATGCATGCCTGCTGTGGCTCACCTAGGCCTCCTCAGGGATGCCCAGAAGGCTGCGCATTGGAGGAATTCTTGGGTTTGGGTGAGGTGGTGGAAGAGAGGGGAGGAGGGAAGTGGGGCAGGAGTCCTAAGATATCTCTTCTACTCCTTTAATTGAGAAATTGCCAGGACCTAAAGATGACACTGGATTTGCACCTGTGCAAGTCTACCTTCTGACCCTTCTGCAAACTTCTGTGTGACAGCGAAGCATCAACATTCTTGGCCCCCAGGACTGCCCAGTTCTTTATTGATGCTCCTACATACCCAAAGAGCTGGTCCCAATCTTGGTCCCTGCCTCCACTGGCCTCCAGCTGGGCAGCTGGGGGTGGGGATGGATGGCAGTTGATAAGGCTAAAAAGAGCCATGGGAGTGGCAGGCTACTGGACATAACTCCTGATCCCTCCCTCAGCTCCTGCTGGCCACCTACCACTGGTGTGTACACAGGAATTAGCTGGGGAATGCTGACTGGCCTGGTTTATAATGTGTCTTTCTGTTCCCCAAAACCAGTGTACATGGGATGTCCCAATTCATGAATAAGGTCATCCTCATGTGGGTGCTCTGTGGTGAGCATTTCCCCACATATTCATAAGTTTTCAGGGCTGGAAGGGACTTTGAAAAAGCACCCCCACACACACACATATATTCAAGCTAAAGGCTCTCCCATCTGGAGGAAAATGGGCCTGGGACAACAGGGCAAGATGCTAGGGCCCAGCACCTTGAAGTACTCACAGCTAGCATTTACTGAGGACTGCTGTGAGTCAGTTGCTTTAGGAACCTATATTCATTCCCAAAATGATTATACAACTCTGCAGGGTCATGTTTATGATTGAAGAGGAAACCGAGGCCCAGATAAGTTAAGGCACTTGCCCAAAGCTTCATAGCCAGCAAGTGGTCAAGCTTCATTTTAAAGCCAGGAAGTGTGACTCTGAGTTTAATCAGTGCATTATATTGTAGGCAGTATGGACTGGGAGGCAGGATGCTCCTATTCAGAGAATGAGTGAACAGACCCACACATAATGTGTGTTTGTATTTACCACTGTTTCCAGGAAGCAGAGCTCAGTGGGATTGTAAGCAATTAGGAATCTTAGATAAGGAGCTAAGGCATCAAGAATTGCCTCCTTCCCTCACCATCCCCCGTCTCCTTTCTCTTCTTTCTCTTCCCCTTGTTCTGGGATGAATCCAGGGCTTCACATATGGGAGGCAAGTGCTGTACCTTGGAACCACATCCCAGCCAGAACTTTTATTCAGTTCTTCCACTCTGTGCCACTCCCTATCCACCTCCATCATTATTGTCTTCACTTTCATCTAAACATTTTTAAAATTTAAAACAGTCATTGTAGGCTGACCTGGAACTCACTGTGTAGCCCAGGTTGACCTTGAACTCATAGCAGTCCTTCTGCCTCAGTGCTGGAATTACAGGCATGCATCACCATGCCCAGCTGAATTGAAAATCCTCTTTTCAGCACGTATGCTCAGAGGTTCTCCCAATCCAGGTAATTTCACCTGGGAGCTGCAAGGCCAAGTCACATGCGTTGGTCTAGCCAAAAATTACATACAGACTCACTGTGAGGTTGTGTGGAATGAGTGTGGTTAGTAGGCAGGAAATAAATAGGGGCTCTGTATTTATGTTCCATGCCAGCTACGAGTTAGGCTGTACATGGTTCAGAGAGCTTTATGTTCAATTTTATGTCTAGACAGAGTTTGGGATGAGGTTATCACTTCTCCTCTAATTAGTGCAGGAAGGCTTCCCTGGGTGCTGCTTTGGGGAGCTTCCTGCTGTCTTGGGTTTGCCATCTGTCCCATGAGTAAGACTAGGGTGGAGGGAGATGAGAGAAAGAACACTGGAATTGGAGTCAAGATCTGTGGATTTCCCACCTTGGTTCTATCACTAGCTTGCCATATTACCTTGGATAGTTTATTTTGCTTTTCTGTTATTTCCTCACTGGTAAGATGAAAGGCCAGGACTGGTTCTATCAGGACCCTTTAAAAATATTTTATTTATTATTTTTTATTTTATGTATATGAATGTTTTGCCTCCATGTAAGTTCACCCATGCCATGCAGTACCCACAAAGGCCATAAGAAGGCATCAGATACCCTGGAACTGGAGTTACAGATGATTGTTAGCCACCATGTGGGTGCTTGGAACCGACCCCAGGTCCTTTGCAAGAGCAACCAGTGCTCTTAACCACTGAGCCATCTCTCCAGCCCTCTATCAGGACCCTTTAGTGGTATGTTTACTCAAGTCTGATAAATAGTAATGCTGTGTGCAGGTGGACAGGTTGTGTTTTATACTAAGATACCTGGCTAGTAGGTAGATAGCTGAATCTAGTCTGTGAACTTCGTATCTGCTGGAATCTGCATCCACTTGAAGAAAGGGACACTTTTTCTGACAGGTGCCACATGGACCAAGTAGTGATCCTGTGAGGTTCTCTTGCAGACTGGCCTCCTGCAGCTGGACCTGGAGTTGGGGTGCTAGGGGAGTTTAGTAGAAGGTGATATTGAGTTGAGGGTAGAGGGAAGAGCAGGGAGAGGTCCTGCTTGCTATTTGTGAATGTGGAGATGGAACAGGGGCAGAGGGAATATGTCAGCTTGGAGCTGAACTTCAGAAGTAAGGGGGCTTGGGACAGAGAGGTCACCTGGGTTGCTAGTGGCTCCCACATGGGATTGTTTCTTGGATAGCTCGGGGTGCCCCATGAAGCAGAGACTCCTCAGCCTCCAGCTTAGCTCACACCAGTCATTGTTTTCACAGGCAGCTGGTCTGTCTGAGCGGCTCTCCCCTGAGCTCACTGTTAGTAGGGCCCTGGGGATGGATTTCCAGGGCTCAACTTTAGAGGACATTTTCTTCTTTAAGCCCCAGATTTGGAGCATGTATTAGTTACGTTTCTCCTGGATCTGAGAAATATCTGATAAAACCAATTTAAGAAAGGAAGGAAGGGTTTATTTTGGTTCCCAGTTTGATGGTACAGTCTATCATGGAGACAAAGGTATGATGACAAGAGTGTAAGGCAGTTGGTCATATTGAGTCCACAGTCTGGAAAGAGAGAAATAATGCTGGCACTCAGCTGTCATCCCCCTCTTCCCCTTTTTATTCAGTCTGGTACTGTAGTCTAGAAGATGGAGCTGTTCATTTAGGGCTGGTCTCCTCAGTGAAACCTCTCTGGAAATGCTCTTGCAGACACTCCCAAGTGATTCTAAATCTAGCCAAGATGACAATGAAAATTAACCATTGCAAATTCACCCCTGTCAACTTGACTTTCAAACATATCACTTTAAAATCATAACATTCCCCCCTTGGTCTTCAAGGCTTAATGGAAACATCATAATGCAAAATGTATTTAGTTATCTGTAAGAGTCCCCCAAATCTTAATAGTTCTAAAATTGTTCAAAAGTCCAAAGTCTCTTCTAAGACTCAAGGCAGTCTCTTAACTGGGAGTCTCTGTTAAAGGAAAAAGCAAATTTATACTTCCAATACACAATGGCATAGAGTAAATATTTCCACTACAAAAAGGAGGCGCACAAGGCCATCAAGGAAAGACTGGATCAAAGCACAACTGAAACCCAGCAGAGCAAACATCAAACCCTGAAGGTATGTGGTATCTAGTGCTGGTGGTGACATTGTCTAGGCTCCAATAGACTTGGGCAGCCCTTCCCCTTCAATTCTGCTGCCTATATCACATGTAGTTACTCTTCTGGTCTGGTTTCACCCTGTACCTACAGTTTTCCTCAGCAATGTCCCAAATCCTTGGCATTCTCCAAATCCTGGGGTCTTCACCTTTGCAACTTTACACAGTAGCTTCTCAGGGCTTCCTTGGAAGGGACTCCAACTCTGCTATACCTTGCCTGGCCTCAGTGGTTGTCTGGAATCTTGGTGCAAGTTCCCGTAACCCTGATAAAGAAGATTGCCTGCAAAACCGATACCATATGGATGTTGTTGCCAGGTTCTTCTGCCAGCTGGAGATGTATTCTGACTCCCTTTTGCCATAGCTGTAGTGCACCTTCATAGCCTAGCCTGGAAAAACACTTCCCTAGTGGTGGTTTTCCCGCCAGAAGCCTCTTCAGTAACATTCTCAGTTTAGGCTCTCTCCTTACAAATAAATTTGCATTTTCACAAGACTTTGATTGGAGTGGTGGATGTTCTCAGAGCACATTTCCTGTTGTACTAGTTTCAGAGCATGAAGTTTCTCTTTAATGGCTCTAGTCTCTTAACAATTACAGTTCTTTTCCCCATACTGGTCTTGTTTTCAACTTTCAACTTACTCATATTTCCATCCTTACCACACTGCATATTTTTCATATATTTTTGTTCTTTTTCACTGTAGATCTGATCAAGAGCAGTATGCAGTAACCATGTCGTAGCCTGGATGCTATGCTATCTTGAAATTTCTGCCACCAAATAATTTAGTTCATTACTTTAAAACTCAGCCTTATTCAAATTTTCAGGACACTGGCAGAATATAGTCAGATTCTTTGCCAGAATGTAACAGAAATGGCCGGTAGCCCAGTTCCCGAAAGAGTCCTTGCTTTCCTCTGAAACCTCTTTCTGCATTTCTCTGGGCGTTCTGGTCTCCCAAGTTTCTAAAAGAATGGCCCATTAAGTTCTGTTTGAAGAATTCTAGGGCTTCTCTAGCTCACTGCTTCAAACTCTTCCATGTTCCACCTGCAAACAAGTTCCAAAGTCCTACAAAACCACATTGTCAGGTTCATCACAGTAACAACCCCACTCTTGCTAACAATTTTCTGGATTAGTTACTTTTCTTATTACTGTGACAAAATAACTGACTAAGATAACTTAAGGAAGAGTTTGTTTGAGGGTACAATCCATCATGGCAGAGAAGGTGTAATGGGGAGAGTGGTTCTGGCTGTGCTGGCAGGAGCTGAGGCAGCTGGTCACATGTATGTCTAGTCAGGAAGCAGAGAGAGAGGAATGTTGATGTTTAGTTACCTTCCTTCTTTTCCTTTTTTTAATTCATTACAGGTTCACAGTCTGTGGGATGGTGTTGCCCATATTCAGGGTGAATCTTGCCTCCTAAGTTAATCTCTCTAGAAACAACCTCACAGACATGCCCAGAGATGTGTCTCCTAGGTGATTCCAAATTAAATTCCTCTGGGGGCTCTTTGATGAACACATAGCCCTGGACCCTGCCTGGAGGGAGCTCATATCTCCCAGGGCCAGTGTGTCCTGGTCTGATAGGAAGTGTTCTCATCCCAGGGAAGTTTGTGAACACTGGACTAATGTAGGATGTACACTGGGCTAAGCATGTCTCTATAAGAAGGTTCTTACCTTAGAATCAAGGACGATGAGAGGCCTCCAATATATGCCTCACTGCCTCCTGAGAAGTAGAAGATCTGTTGGGGGATAAATGTCTACAGCCCTTCCATCTCTGTTGTGGGGTCACAGAGGGGAGATCTGTGAATGAAGGCTTCTGCAGAGGTGAAGCAGGCATGCTGGGTGCTGGCAGGGCTTCACTGCCACTGGTTAGAGTGGTAACTGAGGAGGGGTTGTTGAAGGAGTGTATTCTGTGGCGTGACCCATAATTGACCAGTTATATTGAGCTTCTGGGGACCAACTCACCTCCTGCACTATCTGTTCCTTCAACTCACAGCAAAACAGAAGGATAAAAACCCTTTCTACTCATTCAGATCCTCAGAGTAAGTCCTATACTATTTGGTCACCTGAGAAATTCCCCCTTTTGTCTAACTCCAAGTCCTTCCTGTGGTGTATCTTGTTCATTTGCACATTGCACAGTGGGTACAAGATTTGGATACCAAAGTATTCCTAGGGCCAAGCCTTCCCTGGCCACCCTGTCTCCTTGGCAATACCATTGTAAGGAGTGGGATGGGGTACAATTAAGCCATTGGCTGTCATCTCTGCAGGGAAAACTATAAGAATGTCTTTGTGCCTATGCCAGATGTGCCCATCCCTCTCTTCCGGGTGCCTACTACTGCTGTTCTTTAAGAGAAAGGGGCTGCAGGGTTTCTAATCATCTGTCTTATGCTGTGCCAAGGGACATTTTGCTTCGAGGCTGTCCCTACCCACTGTCAGTCTTACATCTAGTCTCTACTCCCCAGTACCGTGATGCAGGCTCCAAGCAGCTCAAAATGGAAGTAACTATGCATCCTCCATCTTGTCGAATTGCAATGATAATGAGACTGACAAGGTGCTGGCATCCACTGAGATCTTACGGCATGTCAGATGCTCTCCAAAGTGCTCAGCATGTGTATCAGTTTCTTATTGATGCTGTAACAAATGGTCCTAACTCAGTGGCTCACAACAATACCCAGTGTTTGTCTTACAGTCCTCTCCAGAGTTGGAAGTCTAATGCAAAATTCCCTTCTTGTCTTGAGGGATGTTGTCATGGTTTGGATCTGAAATGTCCTTCAAAGGTCATATACTGAAGGCCTGGTCACCAGCCTGTGGTATTGCTGAGAGGGTAGGGCCCAGTGGGAAGAAGTTAGGTCATTGGGGGCAGGCCCTTAAAGGGGACATTGGGACCCTAGCCCCTCCTTTCTTTTTTTGCTTTTCCTGCTACCGCTACCTGCCAGGATGCTCTGCCCACCACAGGCCCCAAAGCAAGGATGGAGGGGTTGAGTGATGATGAACTGAGTTTCTGAAATGAAGTCTTACCATATTTAAGTTGTTTTTTAAAGTCTCTTGTCACAGCAACAGAAAGCTGACTAACACAGCTATACTTGAGTCACAGCATGCAAAATCCCCTTTGCCATGCAAGAAAACATCTTCCCAGGTCCCAGGGATTAGAGCCTGGACATCTCTGAAGTTGATCATTCTCTCTACCACAACATACTTGAACTTTTTTCTATAAAGGCTGTATGGGAGGAAGTGGCATTATTGTTCCCATTCTAAAGATAAGAAAGATGGAGTCTTGGAGTAGCCAAGTAATTAGCCCACACTTATTTTGACAGTAGTTGCCTATTCATGACTCACACTTATGTAGCCTCATTCCACAGTTGTACCTTGGCCACTGGGATAAATAGAACCAGAGGCAAGAGGCAAGAGATGTCTATGTTTCTTACTATTTAAGGTTAGTCCCCATAGATCAACTGAGCAGTAGAGTAATATAGATTTTTTTTTTTTTTTGAGATTGTGTCTTACTATGTAGTCCTGGCTAACCTAGAACTCTCTATATAGATCAGGCTGGCCTCAAGTTATGCTGGCCTCTGCCTCCCAGGTACTGGGATTAAAGGCCTTTGTCACCATACTCAATGTAATATAGATTTCTTTTTGAGCACCTACTATGTGCCAGGTTCTGGGAAGACGTCCCAGGAGCAAGTGGCAGAGCTCCAACCTGAACCCTGACACTTGGTCTACTCTCTTTCCACATCCTGTTGCTGTATGAAAGGATGGGGACGCCTGCAGAGCAGGAGAAAGGTTTTGATGTTTCCTGGGGTTTCTAGGTCCCAGGGGCTGGGCTGAGCCCAGGGGAAAAGAGAGCCAAGAGTCTTTTTTCCTGTGGGACCCTGCTATATCAGCTCTGAGCCCCTAGGCAAGGCCAGTTTCTGAGCTCATGGGGCTAGCTTACCAGTCCAACTGTTTTTGCCCATCCATCATGATGGAGAATGGGCCTTGGGCAGGCCTGGGGTCTGCAAATCAAGGAAATTAAGGCTAATTAGAAAAGGAAGGAGCAGCCTCTGGTGGAACTTCAGGCCACAGAGGAAGCTCTGGAGCTTTATGGATGTTCCTTCCCATTTTGTGGTCCAGCTGGGAGGCAGAAACATGCCAGCTCAGCACAAGGCCATGTTCATGTGCTCTGCACAAGACTGTGGGAAATTGGGGGGACTATCCCTTTAACAAAATCCAGTTTCTACCTGCCACCTCCCTTCTTCCCTTCCACAGGGACTAGTAATGTCAGCCTTTACTCTCCAGAGCTTCTTTATAGCCTTGTGCTGTGGGCCCCACTCTTTCCACTCTGGCTCTGTCTTCTGTACAGACCTCTGGAAGGTTGAGCCTGGGGCCTGGAGGAGGGAGTGATCCCATCTCAGTCACCTTGAGGCTGTGACTCAGTCGGCTTGTCTCTGCTTCTGCCTCCTTCAGTGTGCCCTATCCCTGTGTTAGCTGGAGGGCTTTGTTTGCTTCCTTATGGGGACAGCTCTGGGATAAACCAGTCCTCTTGTTTTATATTCCCAGGGAAAACATGGAATAGAGATCCCATGACTTTGTGTGGCTGTGGCACAACTGCCAGAGCTGAAAGACAAAAGCCAAGTCATTCTCTAGGTCTTCAATCCCTTTACAGTTTCCACTCTTGTCCCTTTGTACTCTGGTCTTTCACCAGACTCTCCCTGTCCTGTGGCAAGAAGGACAGAGTTGGACATGTGTAATGGAGAGAAGGGCTAGCCCTCAAAGGGCTAGGACTGATGGGGAATGGGCAGCAGGGTGGGATGAGCTGGCTGTTGGCCCCCTTCTCTGTGTGGGTGCTGGACACTGCAAGGGGCACCATGACTGTTCTGCCCTGAGGGTTTGGGGACAAGCCCATTGTGCTCGGTGGAGTGGCAGGAGCTCTCAGTGTTTTGCCACCGTCTTTCAGAGACCTCTGAGCAGAGCATCAGCTGATTCTCTTCCACCACTGTGGGCGGAGCAGCCCTGGACTTATGGCCAAGGTGAAGGGTGACAGAGCTAGGTAAGGCAGCACTCCTGCCATTACCATCTTGGGAGAACTGGAGGAGGAGGGGAGAGGCCAAGTCCAGGGGAAAACAAAACCACTGGATTCTGGAGACACCTCAGGCAGTTTGCAGTGGGGCAGGCTGTGCCCTAGGTACCCACTGATGCTTGGACTCATCCCTTCTTCTATCTGAGCCTGCAATCTAGGGTTGCTAAGCAACTCCCAGCTCTGCCAGTAGGATTTTGAGCAGGGGGACTCACCTTACTGATCTTGGGCAGGTGGCTTGACCTCTCTGTGCCTCAGAATGAGTGTAACAATAGCACCTGCTTCATGGGTTCTGAAATGATTTGAATGTGTATAGTGTGCCGAATGGAAAGTGTGATCTAAGTATCAGCTATCATAATTATTATTCATGCTATTTAAAAGAACATATTATCAGGTTGGGGAGATGGTTCAGTGGGTAAAGGCACTTTGCCAAGCAAGCCTGACAACCTAAGTTCCATCCATAGTGGAAGGAGAGAATGGACTCCCTAGACTCCCTAGAGTTGTCCTCTGGCCATTATATGTATGCTGTACACACACGCACACGTGCACCCACACACATGCACACACACATGCACGTATACACACCAAAATTAAATTTTAAGAAATCATATGTTGGTTTGAGATTACAGAGTTTCCCCTATAAGCATGACCTTGGTAAAGTGGTTTCACTTTCCTGAGTCTGTCTGTCCATTGGTGAAGTTGGGATGGGAGGTTCATCCGACACCAGGAGCTGTAAAGCACCTTGCACCGCACACTGCTTTTTTCCTTCTGGGGGATCAGCCCGAGGCCATCTCTGTGACAGCAGTAGCACTCTCAGGGAATAGCTGTGACCCACACAGAGGCAAGTTGGTGCAGGAAATCCTTGGGAAGTGGACCTGCTTACAACTGGACAATGGAGGCCTTGAACAGGAAGCCCGGTTCTGCCCACTCCCCTCAGCCACTATGGAACCCAGAAGCATGGAAGTGACAACTGAGGTGAGGGGGGCTCAGTTCATCACATGTACCTTGGCTAGACCAGCAGGGCACAGCTGGGCTTTGTTCACGTTGTGTGTTTGTTGAACCGATGTGCACCCATGTGGGCAGAAACAGTGGGACATGTGAGACATGACACTCCCCAAGAGCCTGCCCTGATCTGTCAGGCTCAGTTGGATCCTTGTTCAAGGCCCTCAGAGTGCTCCATTTATCTTCATAACAATTGCTAAATATGTAGATTTTTACATGATTATTGAAAGACTGGGTTGGAGATGGAGTTCAGTGGTAGAGTGCTTGCCTAGCATGCCTGAGGTGGGTTCCTTTCCTAGCATTCCACCTGTAGTGGTGTCCCTGGCAGATGTGTGCAACAATTTTTTTTGATGACTAAATAATAACCAGAGCTAGCACTTATTTAACTTTTATTATATATCATCTGTTGTTCATAGATCTCTATCAAGTTAAATCTTATGATACACCACAATGCATGGTGCCTCATTCCTATAAGCCTAGAACCTGGGAGTCTGAGACAGGAGGATTTCTGCATATTTGATGACAGCCTGGACTACATAGTGAGTTCCAAGCCAGCATGGGTTACAGAGACCTTTTCTCAAAACACACACACACACACACACACACACACACACACACACACACACAATCACAGTATTCCTACGAAGTATCTATTAATACTATTCTCGTTTTGCAGATGAGGAAACTGAGGCACACAGAGGTTGTATGACTTGTTCAAGTTACACAGCTATCAGTCAATGAGGCTGGAATTCAAGCCAGGCAGTTTGGTTCCTACAGCACCAGCTCCCAGCTGTGCCTACTTCCTGTCTGTGGCTACCTACTCCTAACTGTGGCTGCCACTTTGGGTGTGATAAACACAAGAAGCAACATGGCCTCTGCCAGCCTCACAGGTTTATCTTTCCCCTTTCTGGGACTCTTGCTCCAGGGGAGGGGGCGAGTCTCAGCATAGTCCTGTCCTGAGCACTGCAGGTCCTGTGGGTCACAGCTGAGGTAAGATAAGGCCTGGAGCCAGGTGGGGGTGGGAAACGGAAGGGATCTGATCTGGGCCAACGTTTGGCATTGTTGAATGTCCATGCACATCTGGACCAGGGTAGAATTGATCACAGGACTCCTGAGAGGGCTGGGGTTCTATCCTGTAGAGAACCTTTACCTTTTTTCCCCTGACCTCTGCCTTCCTCACAACCTCCAGGGCTCAGTGTCACCTCCAAGCCAACAGGAGCCAACCTTGGACACATACTGGTGTGAGTCTTCTCTGGCCGAAGGTGGAAAGCTGAGGTTGCCTGCCCACCTCAGCTCCATTCTTAACACAAGCACCTCTCCAGGAACTGAGAGTTCATTTATAACATGGGGTGAGGTGGGGCCTAGACCACATGACATCTGAGATCACTTCAAGTTTCAGGAAGAAAGTATGACTTGGGAAGCCCCTGGGAGTTTTTAACCAATTTACTCCTGTGAGAGTGAATTAGAGGCCAGAAAGGAAGTGTTTGCTTTGCAGTTGGTGCAGTGCCAGGGGCTTCACATGCTTTATCTTATTATCTCATTTAATCCCCTACAAGAACTCTATTCTTCTCTTCCTCCCCCGCCCTTTATTTTTTTAAGAAGAAAGGGCCTGGGAAGGCCTCAGTAGCTCACTCAAGGTTGCATGGTTTAAGACAAAGTCTGATATCGAGGCTGTGACTCAAAGTCTTTACCAAGTTTGTTTCTTGAATTCAGTCAGGTGAGGTGGATGGGATGGGGCTGGAACACATATTTGGTTGTTGTTGTATTGGCTGGGCTGCCATTGTCTCCAGAACACAGAGGCTTGTCCCAGAGTTGAGGACTTTCAAATTAGCTCGTGCAGAGGAAGGAGGAAGCTTGCTAGTAAGAGGGTGGTATGGTATCATGAGATTGAAGGCAGGAAAGACCCTGCGCAGCTTCCCAGACCTCAGGGAAGGGGGCCCTGGGAATGCCTGATCCCAGAAGTGTGAGAGCACGCTGTGAACTGCTGATGACGGGCACCCACAGGTTCCTGGGCCACACACCTATGTGGCCCACACGCACAGACATGCTCTGTTTTCTTCTGTCACAGACACAAACAAGCCTGTACCCGGCCCGCTCTGACAGCAGTTCATCTTTTAACTCTCACCTTGGCTCTCCTGTTCCCGGCACCACCTATATGCAGCCTGTGTGTGTTTATGTGTGTATGTGTGCACATGTGTATGTGTGTATATGTGCATATTTGTGTATGTACCTATGTTTGTGTGTGTATACATGTGTTTATATGTATATATGTATATGTGTGTGCATGTATATGTATAAGCACATATGCCTGTGTTTGTGTTTCTCCTTGGCCTGTGAAGTTCTCTGCTGTCCTCTCCTGTTTGCGCTAATGTACATAGGGCTTGATAAGCTGTGTCCGCCCCCCAACCCTCTCAGTTGCTGTCTGTTGGTCTTTCTCTCGATTCCACGTAGAGCTCTGGGTCTCTGAGAAGCCCATTCATCTTTAGGGGTCGGGTAGTTTCTCTGCTTGTTTCCCTTCCCATAGCCTCATCGCCTGCTTTTCCTCATCTCCTGCTTTCCCCTGGGCTCAGACTGCTGAGGGGCTGTATTGGGCCTGGTGTTGACCTTGCAGTTTCTCTATCTTTCGGTCTCCTCTCCAGCCTGGCTGCAGAGCTGGGCAGGTCCCCTCCTGGAAGTGGCATCTCAGGGGCAGCTGGCCAGGGAATGGCGACGTGGGTGGGGAACAGCACGGCTGGAAGGGATTTGTCCGCTTTGGATTCTCTTCTGTGAAATTTTTGTCTGTTTGCCACGATGCTCCATTCATTTCAGCTGATGTCACTGTGGTGTGTGGGAGTGCCTTTGACACCCGTGGAGAGCTGAGGCAGAGCCTTGACCCAAGAGACAGGAAATCCTGGTTCCAGTTTCAGGGGAAGCCCCATCCCCTCATCAGATCCACGAAGGGCTTGGAACTGGGGGTCTTTAGCTATTAGACTTCTTTAATTAGATTCGGTCTGTACCTTCATCATTCCGATTAAAACTCTCTTGGTAATTTCTTTGTAAACACAGACACCATACATACACATATGCTTACTTCCTTGCATTTCCATATGTAGCTTAGCCATGCCATGCTTTGCAAGAACTTCCTAGCCCAGCTGGACCCCAGACCCCTTCTGGAAGGGGACATCTGAGCAGAGTTAAGAGCTTGGTGTGGGTGTGTGCATGCTTGCATGTATGGGTTTATGTATGTGCTTGTTGTGTGTGCATGTGTGTGAGTGTGCATGCATACTATGTGCATGTGCATTTGTGTGCGTGTTGTGTATGTGTGTTGTGTTTGCACATGCTTATATGTATACGATGTTTGCATGCATGTGTGTAGTGTGTGTTCATGTGTGTGCATATGTGTATGTTGTGTGAGAGTGGGTATTCATGTGGTGTGTGTGTGCATGTGTGTGTGTGTGTATGTAATTCAGACCTCTTCAGGGTGCATCCTGGTTGAAATACGCCTGGAGGGGACAATGACCTGGGAACACACTAGCCTTCTCTCTTCTCCCTGTGGCCTCTCACCTAAAAGTCAAGACTTGGGTCCCTTTCAAGACTTGGGTCCCTTGCTTCCTGCACCCCTTGATTGTGAGAACAGGAAAGCCAGAGGAGCCCAGGGATTCTAGAATGCCAGGGATTATAGAATGTCTGCTACAAAGGACTCCCCTGATCTCTCATTTAGTCAACAGGCTTCCAAACTCTTTTTCCAGCTTGGACCCTCAGTACTGATCAAGTCTTTCTTGGACATGTAGACTATTAAGCCCCACAAAAGCCATGATGCTTGTGGTAAGGGTGGGAGCCCTGCCCAGTGTCATCTGCATGCCTACATGTCCCCGGGTGCTTGAACTTCCTGCAAATGCAGCCCTAAGATCTTGACAAACCAGCTCAAATCTGTCTCTCCAGGCCTCTCGCTCTCCAGTGTGGTCCCCAGGCCAGCAGTGGCCTCAGGATCTGGAGAGTATTAGAAATGCAGATTCCCAGGCCAGGTGTGATAATACACAGCTGTAATGCTATAATCCCAGCACACTTGGGAGGCAGAGGCAGAAGGATTGCTATAAGTTCATGGCCAGTCATGGCTACATACTGAGGTGGGGGGAATGCAGAGTTGAATCAGAATGCTGGCTATGGGCCCATTTGAGAACCAATGGGCTTCAGCAATACACCCCCCTCCACCTGCCCCCAGTTTTACAGATGAGGCCCTGAAACCCAGAGAGGAAGACATATCTTACTCTAGGTCATCATGGGGCATCATGGACAGGCCTGTCTGCCCTCTGGTGACATCTGAGTGGTGAGGCCAGGAATCATTCCACCCTCTGCCCCCTGACTTGGCACAAATGCTCAGCAGCAGCTGAGTTTGGAGACCTTATATTTCAGGTGGTCAGTGAAGGGTACTCCCAGCCTGGCCACTTGAGGAGGCGTGTCTTTTCTACAAGGGCCCAATTAGGGGTGAAGACACAGGGTATGGCTGGTCGTCATTCATGTCATAAGTCTGAGGCTTCAGGGAAGAGGAACATCTTGGGGAGACAAAATTTGAGGAAGCAGAGGTGAGTTTGAGTACAACCAGAAAAAGGGGGTTGTGAGGCCAGCTCAGCATGGGGGACAAGACCTGAGAGGAACTCAGTGGAAGCACAGTGAGCATGGGCGCAGGAGAGGGGTGCATGGGGTACAGCAGTAGGAGTAGAGGCACTCAGTTTGCCAGCCCTGCTACCAGGTCCCCAGAAACCCAGGGACTTCTATCAGGGAGATTAAGTATCTCCAGCTAATTAGCCAGTGCCTGCTAGAGACCAGGGAGGAGAGGGGAGCTCGAAGCTCGGCGGCTTTGAAAAGGAGGGCTGCTCCCTGACAAAGCCAGCTTTCGAGGTTTCAAAGGCAACTTCTGAGCGGCCTGCACGTTTCATGTTCATTACACCCTCGCTTCCCAGGCTCCAAAGACAAACAGTGGGATTTAAGGGTTTTCTTCCCTTTTTAGAGACATTTCATTCTGAGCTGAGCTTTCAGCTGGGGAGCGGGCACAGCGGCTGAGCAACTTGCTCCTCCAAATCCCCAGCCTAATCGGAACTCAGCCCCAGCCTCTTGGTACTTTGCAAGCTTCCCAGCCTTCCTCCACCTCCCCCTTCCCCTAACTCTAAATGGTCCCTGCCCCAGGATGGGTGAACAGATGCCTCTGGCCAGATGGGAGTGGATGATGCAGGATACAGTCCTGGTACTGCTGGATTGTAAGCTCTTTGAGGACAGGACTCAACATTCTTCTTCATCTAAATCTCCCCAGCATGTTGATGCTCAAGTATTGACCGAATGGATGAGTGAATAACAGAATGAATGTTTTGATCATTTGTCTGTTGCTCCCTGATTCATTTCCTGCAGTTCCCAACTCTGGTTTGTGTGTCTCAAGGAAACGACATTTTCCAGGCTCCCTTACCTTCTGGCTTCTGAATGGGTCCAGCCAATTGGAGACATTGGAAAAAGGTGGATGGAGGGAAATGCCATGATCTTGCTCCATTGTCTGTCTGTGTCCAGTCATATTACTGCAGCATCTGTAGCATCTGCACCATCTTTGACTCCTGTGAACAGCCCCTCCCCTCATACCTCAGCTCCCTCTGGCTGACTTCAGTGGCTCCAACTCCTGCTGACTGGTCTCAGTATCTTAGAACACTGCTTCCTGAACCAGCCCTAGGGAGGGGAAAGCTTCCCTCTGGTGCTAACTCTGGGCTCCCTACCTCTTCTGTCATCCTGAGCCCCTCAGTTAAATCCCTCTGCTTGACAGGCCTTGGGTGGTTTTTGATTTCTCAGTGGACTCAGTAGGGTGAGTAAGCACACTGTGTGTCCTCTTTAGAACAGACTGTGCATGTGCTCTGAATGGGCTGGACCTACTGGAGACCTGGAGTCCCACTGATGGGGTAGCCTGCCCTGGCTAGGATTCCCTGCTTCACTTTCAAGGCTCAGGCCTCTAGAGAATGGTGATGCTTCAGCCCAGCAGACCCTGCTTTCCCACCTCTGGATGTGCATTCATTGCCTGGGAGCAGGGCTCTGCTGCCTGCTGCAAAACTGTAAGCTGTGGCCTGTCTCTCACACCGACTAGGATGGCTTCTAGCAAAAAGTCAGATAATAGTAAGTGATGTGGAGGACCTGGAGAACAAAGCCCTCATACACTGTTAGTGGGGATTGAAAGTGCTGCAGCTGATGTGGTCTCTCTATGGTGGTCCCTCAGAGTTAAACATAGAATCACCACATGATCTGGAATTCCACTTCTGGGCATATGTTTCTAAAAAACTGAAAATATGGACATGAAGAATTGTTTGTACACTCTTCAGTCCCCACTCTTTAGTCCTCAGTAGGCACAGTAGCTAAAATGTAGAAGTAATTCATTTAATCTGCCCACTGGCAGATGAATAAGCAAGTAAAGTATGCTGGGTATAACCAAATGAATACTATTTATCCTTCAAAAAGGAAGGAAAATATTTATTTATTTTGTGAGACAGAGTCTTATGTTGTAGCCTAGCTGGCCCCAAACTCATGGCAATCCTCCTGTCTCAACCTTCCAAGTGTTAGAATTATCCCTGGCAAGGAATGGGGTTTTGACATATACCACAGCACAGATGAGCCTTGGGATAAATGAAACAAACCACACATGAAACGATACATGCTGTGGGATTCCACTTGGGTGAAATACTTCAGTAGTTAAAAATCAGAGACAGGAAGCCAGAACAGTAGTTGCCAGGACTTGGGGAAGGGAAAACTCAAGTTAGTGTTTACTGAGTACAGAATTTCAGTTTTGCAAGGTGACAAGGATAAGGGAGACTGATGGTGATGGTTGCACAACATTATGTATTGAATGTTATGGAACTGTGCACTCAACGGTGGTGAGTTGTACATTCTGTGTATTTTTGTGGTAGAGCATGTATAGTAAAATGTTTTGAAAAAATTAAAAGGCCCAACGGTATAAGATGTGACACAAAGGCACAGCACGGTGCAGAGAGGAGAAAACCATCTCTTCCTGCCAGACCCTGCTCCGGCCTTTCAGTCTTCCCTCTATGAGCGCTCACAATGACACTGCTGGGTAGTTCATCTTACCCTCATTTTGCAGAGCAAACTGATGTTCTGAGAGCTTAAGTGACCTCTTTCCTCATTCACAGCCAAATGGCTGCTCACGTCTGTCCATTCCCTCTCATTCTCCACCTCCTTCCGCTGCTCTGCCAGTCCTCACTATCCACGCTCTCTTACAGCATTCCATTTTCCAGGCTTCTAAGTCGCCTGTCTGCTCTAGCTCCTCTCCTCCTCACCCCTGCAGGACCATTTTCTAAGACACAGATGAAACACATCCTTTTGCTTAAAGCCTTTTGATTACTCCCCTTGCTTAGGGAGTAAGGTCTGATCTCTCTGGCATGGCTGCAAGGTTTTCTGTGACATGGTCCCAGCCCCTCCCCTCCCCTGATCTGTAGTTGTGGCTCTCTGCCTCCTCCCTCACACCCCTTTACCTGTAATTCATCCTCAAAAAGCTATGTGGAGGCTTCCCAACAGAGCTTGGGGATTGTGTATCCTTGTCTTTGAGAGGGCTGACTCTCAGCTCAGGAGCCCTCCCTCCCTGTTGTCCTGAGATACTCTGGAGGTTAACCACAGCATTTCTGTCTCCAGGATGCCTTGCCCAGCTTCCCTGGGTGGGACTGGATCCCTTTTCTCTTCTATACACACTGTATCTCCTTGTTCTTATGGCCTTCATAGCATATTGCAAGTACACATGTATATCTCAATTTTCCCTCCTAAAAGGCAAAGTTCTTGGGGAGCAGAAACAATGATTCATTCATTCATTCATTCAGTCAGTCAGTCATTCATTCATTTAATTCATTCTTTCATTCTGACATATTGACTGAGCACTAATTTTATGCCAGTCACCATTATCTGCTTGGTTTACATCATGGAGTACAGTCTAGTGTGGACTGATGAGTCACTCTAGTAACATCAATAAGCACATAATTACACACTGAAGGAGATGTATGGGTAGATATGTAATACAATCTACTTCCTCCAGGCATCAGTGTGCCCTAATAGCCCAGTATATCCATGCCCCTCTCCCCCAGCCTGCCAGTTCTCTATGGGAGAAACTCTTTTCCACTTGTGTCTCCAGGGCCTGGCACATAGAGATACAGGATAAACCATGAGTTGCTATGACAATGCTGTGGCATCCGTGGGTCTGAATGAAGATGGGACTTGCTCTCAGGTTACTGGACAGTTGGGTCAGGTCCCTGTACAGACTGTCCTTCCCTTCTCTGAACACTCTATCCTGATGGCCATGCAAAACAGGAAGGGGGAGCCCTTTAACTCTTTCTCCCTGACATGACCTTGGATCCTCAGTTTCCTCGTTTATCAAAAGGATGTTTCAGTGTGTTTGGTTGAGGAGATTTAAGTTAATGCACAGAAAACATCTGAGCAGGTTCTGGCTTCAAGTATGAATCCAGCCTATTACTCTGCTTTTTCCTTTCAAGTTCCCAGCAAGTGTCCATGGCATGTGTGTGTCTTCTCACTAGTCCCCACACCCAACCAGCTCCCTCTGGCCCTGTATGAGACTGGAGTCCCATCTTTTCCTCTCACTCAGGAGCTGTGGGTAACTGGGGCTTAATTAAGCATGCTTGACTGGGGTGTGATTAGCGGCTGCTGGGTGAGTCAGCAGAGTGGCCAGGGTGGGGATGAGGGGGATGGAGTACCAACTGTCCAGGCTCAAAAAGCCCACTTTGTTCACTCTGGAGCGAGGAGGGTGAGCAGTCCCTCCATTGCTCCAGTTCCTCCAATGCCTCTCACCAGATGTCCCACCTCTAGCTCTGTGATCTGGGCCACTCAGTCACTGTTTCTCACTTGCTCATTCACAATACCACACTTGCTCTTGCAAGGCACTACAGGTACCTGAATGGAGCAGTCAAAAGAGTCACAGGTCATCACCCTTGTGCTGGATAGCTTTAGTGTCAACTTGACACACCTGGGTTGAGGGAGCCTCAGTTGGGGAATTGCCTCTATTGGACTGGCCTGTGGCCATGTCTGAGGCACATCTTCTTGATGAGTGATGTGGGAGGGCCCAGCCACTGTGGGTGGTGCCACCCCTGGGCAGGTGGGCCTATGTAGCATAAGAAAGCAGGCTGAGCAGGGGCCAGGGGAGCAAGCCAGTAAGCAGCGTTCCTCCATGGCCTGTGTTCCAGCTCCTGCCTCCAGGTTCCTGCCCTGAGTTCCTACCTTGGGCTCCCTGATGAACTGCGACCTGGGAGATGTAAGCTGAATAAACCCTTTCCTCCCCAAGTTGGTAGTGGTCAGAGTGTTTTGTCACAGCAATGAAGAAACAAACCGGGATAACCCTCATGAAGCACACAGATGGTGGTGGGGCAGGCATGGTTAAGTGTGGAGAAATGGAAAACTCTTATCCATCTCCACCATGGGGTACACAGGAGACCCTAGGAAAAAAATCCCCCTTCCTGCCTCTGGGTTCCTTGCCCAGAATGCCTTCCCACATGCACTGGGCTGACTGCTTCTTTGCCTGTCTGTCTTCTCCCATGCTGTAGGTACCTTGAGGGTATGAACTATGTGATTGTCATAGGCTCAGATCAGAGCAGCTGCAGAAGAATCATGGTTGCTTGGTTGGATGAACCTCAGTTCAGGAAGCAACTGGATGCCTGATCCCCTAGAACATGGGTTGACAATCCATAGCTGTGGGTCACCTGTCCTAAATTATCTGGTCCTCAAACTGAGAAAGCTTAAATTCTTATATGTGTGTTCCTGTGTGTGTAGTGCACACATGTAGAGACCAGAGGAAAACTCCGATGTTGTTCCATTGCTCAGCACCTTTTTTTTTTTTTTTGTTTTTTGTTTTTTGTTTTTGTTTTTTGAGACATGGGCTTTTGCTGAACTTAGACTCAACCAAATATATTAGGTTGGGTACCCAGCAAGCTCCAGGGATCCGTCTGACTCTGCCTCCACAGACCTTGAATTACAAACACTACCATGCCTGACCTTTTTACATGGGTTCTGGAAATCAAACTCAAAGCAAGCACTTTACTGAGTTATCTTCCCAGCCCCACTTTAAAAACTTCTTTTAAAAAATATTTTATTTATTAGGGGGCTAGAGAGATGGCTCAGCGGTTAAGAACACTTGTTCTTGCAGAAGACTGGGTTCGAATCCCAGCACCCACATGGCAGCTAACAACTGTCTGTAACTCCAGTTCCAGGGGATCTGACAGCCTCCTTTGTCCTCTGCGGGCATTATATGGCGCAAGTGTATGTATCTACATGCAGGCATAACACTCACACACATTAAAAAAAAGTTTAAAGTTTATTATTTTTAGTTTATGTGTATGAGTGTATTGCCTGCATGTGTGTAAGTACACCCATGTGAGTGCTGGGTCCTCTGCAAGAGCAGCAAGGGCTCTGAATCACTGAGCCATCTCTCCAGTCCCTTAAAACAATTTCTTAACTGATGTATAGTAATTTTATATATATATATATATATATATATGGAGTACAATGTGATGTTTTGATACACGTATTCATTGTGAGTTTCTATGTTTTTAAAGAACTGGGGTGCTAAAAACAATGGAAGAGGGCCAGTGAGATGGCTCATAAAAGCACTTGCCGCCAAGTCTGACAATCTGGGCTTGATCCTTGGCACTCACATGGTAGGAGAGAATTGAGTCCTGGAAGTTGTCCTCTGACCTCCACACATAGGCTATGGCATATGCCCCAAACAAATAAAAGGTTTTAAAAAAGCCTTCAAAATTAAAAAAACTGAAAGATTAGCATAGTAACATACCATGAAGACAGACAAAGCCTGTGAAACTTAAGCTGTTGCAGAAAAAGTTTCTCTGCTCTGCTCTCGAAGTCTTCCTCCTCAACAAAATGCAAGCCTGATATCTGTAGTGCTACAGTGACAAACAGCGTTCCATAGCTCCTGTCTTTGTCTTCTAGGGTCCCTGTTGTGCTCTTCCTCCAGCACCAGTACCCCAGCCCTCAGAAGCAGGTACCCAAGAGATGCTGGCTAGTGATGTCAGGCTGTGGTCACCCTTGATTCTCCAGGGCTCAGGCAAGCGACATCCAGTTGACACCCATCTCTGGAGGTGCCACCCCTTCCCAGTCCAGACCTGCTTCCTTGGGCTAGAGAATGAGGCTATCACCTTCTTGCTTCTTGGCTTGTAATGTGTGAGGCATATGCAGGGCCTGGTGAGGAGTTTCAAGGGTGTGGAGTAGGAGTGAGCGCTCAGAGCAGGACTGTAAGGGATTACAGAAATAATGGAACTCTTTGAGCCTTTGTTTCTGAACCTGAAACATGAGTCACCAGAAGAACTGAAGGAGGTCACTGTGGGAAGTATTTTGCACTGTCTACAACACTGTTCTGATGCTGGCAACTGTTGACTGTTATTGTAGGATATATAGGTGCCTCTTTGGCTACTTAGTTCTACTGATATGATTTAGCATGTAAGTTAGTTCCCATCCTTATGGGATTTGGTTCTTGAAGGTCAAGGAAGACTCTAGAGCTGCCCACCAGAAAGTCACAGGGTGAGTGGGATTAGGGGGTGTTTGTAGTTTTAGGATACTTCCTGCCTATTCTCTGCTTGGGTCTATAGGTAGCAGGGCAGAGAAAGATGGGAGAAGGAACAGTGTGAGTCCCCCAAAGGGACTGTCCCAGTGTTTTCTCTGTCTCTCCGTCTCTCCCTTCCAAAGTCTTGATCCCCAGACATTCCTACAATAGAGATAAAGTAGGTTATGCCTTCACCATTGCTCTGCCCACAGGGAGGGAGAGCATGGCTTTCCTGCCTAGCCCAGCTGCCCTCCACCTTCCTGGTAGCTTGCAGTGCTGTAAGATATAGTTTCTTCATCGCTCCAGATTCTTGACTGGTCTTTGTTTAGCATGTTCTTTCAATGAACTCTGTTTTCTACAAAAACCCTATGTGACAAGAATAGTAAAGCTCCCCCTCCCCTCTGAATTTTATAGATGCAGATACTTTCAGGGAGGTAAAGTGACTTACCCAAAGGGACTGTCCCAGTGTTTTCTCTCTGTCTCTCTCTCTCTGTCTTCCTCCCCCCTCTCCTGTCTCCCCCCCTCTGCCAGGGTCTCACTCTGTAGGCTGGCCTTAAATTCATGGCAACCCTCCTGCCTGAGCTTCTCAGAAGTGCTGGGGTAACAAGTATGAACCACCATGGTCAGCTTTTTGGTCTCTATGGCTCAGTGGTTAAGAGCCCTGGCTGGTCTTGCAAAGGACCCTGGTTCAGTTCCCAGCACTCACACAACTGCTAACAATCACCCATAACTGCAGTTTTAGGGGATCTAACACCTTCTCCTGGCTTCCAGAGGCATTGCACCATGTGGTGCACTTGCATAAAGGCATAACAACAACAACAACAAAGATCTGGTTTCTACTTCATGGACTTTTTTGTAGGAGGCCCAGCTATCTTTTTACACCTGCCTATTCTTCCCACAAATCTCTGTCTGTTCTGACCCCTCCTGGGCTGCCCTTCTGCCCACGCATACTGTTGTAGTGCAGCTGGTTCCTGCTGTATGAGCCCATAGTGACAAGGGTGAGGCTTCGGAGGCCTCCTTTGCCTGGCCCTGACCTCTGGGGTCCTGGAGTAGAGATGGCTGGGAAGAAGCATGCCAAGGGCACTAGAGAGGAGATGTCAGACTTGGTTACCATGACATGGAATATAGTGCCGCCAGGAGGTCCTGGTGTCACACTGCATTAAATGGCACTCAGGGCCTTCTCCCCGCCAGCCAAGAGATCAGCTGGTCAGCCTTCCTGATGTCCTGTTTAATGCCATGCTCAATGGCACTTGCAGCCCTGGGGAAGCAGTCAGGGCCACTTCACAGGGGCTTAGTGTCCAGCTGGGGGCAGGAAGTCTTGATCCCTCAGCCACCTCATCTGGCCTCCGAGGGGCCAGGCTCTCATTCTGTGGCTGGTTCAGAGCTCAGGGCTTGGGGACTTGCTTCTTGTGTGCTCAACTCACAGACACTGCCCAACAGAAGGGTGCATGCAAGGAAGAGCTTTAGGCTCTGCTGCCTTAAAAGGAGACTGTCTTAGGCCTGTGATGAGTCTGGTGCCCTTTCCTCACAGGGCCCCCTCTGCCTGGTTCACCTGGAGCCTGTCTGAATCTCTCTGTTTCCTCCATATGCAGCACTGGGTGGGAATGGCAGGGCGCACAGCAACGGGAAAGGAACAGAACCACACCCAAGGAAATATGTCATTTCTCAGGGGGGCATGGCTTTGGGGGTGCCTGGCACGAAGAGTGGGGGCAGATAGCCTGAGTTGTCCTACACCAAACTCCAATATAGGGGTTGGCTGTGACCTGCCTTCCTCATGAGGCCTTCACAACTGCCTCTTCCAGGTCTTGTCAGGACCCCAGTTTTCCTCATTTTTACCAAAGTGTTAGCCTTTCCAGGGGCCTGCCTGCCTCCAGCCTGACCCGTTGCCACCATCTTGTCTACCAGAGTGCTGACATCCTAAAATGTCCTTCAAGTTTCCCTCCGGATTCGTCAGTAGCTCCCTACAGCTGACAGGATGGTGCCTGAGCTTGTGAACACAGTGCCAAGGCCTATCATAGGTCAAGTTCAGCCCTTGTTCTCTGCATCTGCTTTCCCCCCTCCACCCAGAGAAAACCTTGCTCGAGTCGTGGACCCAGCAGCCCCAGACATACGGTGCTGGCCTCTGCTGATCCCACCGCGGAAAATGATGGTGAACCCCTTTGTCACCATGCTTCAAGAGCTGCCTCCAGTAGGAAGCCTCTGTTGGTCTCTGTACCCAGAGTTCGCCACACAATTGGCCACAATGGGATCTCCATTCTAACAGTTATCCACAATGTTCTGGATACTTGATGTTTCCTCCAGACTCCTGACAGGGAGCCATTGAGCGTTGATACAATGTCTTAATCACCTGTATCCTCAGTAACAACCTGCTTGCATTGCTGATTTCTAATTGATGTTTGGAAAATTCTCAAATTAACAAACTCATTAAAGACTAGGACTACTGGAGAGGTGCTGCAGGAGTCCTTCCTCTCCCCTGTTCCTTCCACCATCCTGTGTGATGTTCCCCTGTGGAATGCGGGGGTGGGGGGACTCAGGATTCCCGGTTTCACAATCCAGGATGCCCCTCAAGGGGCTTGGAAACCAGATTCCAGCCTCCCTGGGGAAGAATTGGGTCTCCAGAGAGCTGTTAGTTCCACTTAATTCTGTGCTTTGTCCCCACTACTCTGTGACATCCCCCGGAGAGTGCTTTGCCCAGGTCACTGACATTCAGAGCGGAAGACAATGCACAAGCCCCAGTCTGAGGAACTGCATTGGCCGTGACATCATCAGCCTTGGCCAGCTCCAAACTAGGTCAGGGCTGGTCTGCTGGCAGGGGCAGCCAGCACTGACTGCCCAGCATGCTGGCCGTGCGTTTGCAGTTCTTGGTAATGAGAACCAGGAGGCTGCTGCAGTGGGTCAGAGCAGTGAGGGGGAGGGTGGGAAGGTGGTAGAGAAGGCCTGATGCCAAGGTCAAAACAGGTTGAGAGATTTCCCTTGTCCTGTGCTCATGGACTTGTAAACTACTCAGCCATTCATTCTTCTATTCTCTCTCTCTGTGTTGTCTGCATGATTTTGTGTGGGTATATGCAAATGCATGTGCCAATGAGCATGTAAGAGAGTGTGTGTGTGTGTGTGTGTGTGTGTGTGTGTGTGTGTTTCTCCATCATGCTCCAAGACCTTAGTTTTTGTTCATGCATTTATTTTTATTTTATGTGTCTGAGTGTTTTGCCTACATGTATGTAAGTGCACCTGTGTCATGCAATGCCTGCAGAGGCCAGAAAAAGGCATTGGATCCTCTGGAACTCCAGTTACAGCTGATTTTTAGGCACCATGTAGGTTCTGGGAACTGAACTCTGGTCCTCTGCAAGAGTAGTAAGTGAGCCATCTCTCTAGCCCCAAGACCTTAGTTTTGAGGTAGGGTCTCTAACTGAAGCTGAAGCTCACTGATTTAGTAAGACTGGCTGACCAGTGATCTCCAGAAATTCCGTTTCTGTCTACCCTTAGTGCTGGAATTACAGATGAGCACTGTCAGGCACAGCTTTTACATGCAAGCTGGGGATCTGAACTCAGGTCCTTATGCTTGGATGGCAAGCACTTTACTGAATGAGCCATCTCCACAGCTCTCTTCCACTTCTTAATTGAGCAAATAGCAGCTGCTTGCCTCAAGGGCATTGCGCTAGGTGCTAGGGTAGGAGGGAGAAATCTTTGTTCAGAGAGGGAAGCAAACACATAGTCAGCCTCAGTAGAACAAGTCAGAGCAACTCCAGGAACCAGGATGCTCTGGGAGGGAATGATGGAGAGAGACTATAAGGCCAGAGAGCCACCATGTTGTGAGGGCCAGGTGCTTACATAAATTCAGCAGCCAGCCTTGGAGCCCCTTTTCTCTCTGCCCACATCTTACCCATAGTGTGAGCTCTTGATTCCAGCTCCAGGTCCATCTCAAATACATTTTTCCCACTCCACTGCTACTGCTGTGGTCCCAGCCTCATAACCTCATAACCACAGCAGCCTCCCCCAGGATCTGACCCCCATGATGCCATGGATCACACCCAGGGCTTTAGGCACGTTAGGCAAGTGTTCTATCACTGAGGTAAATACCCAGTCCTTGTTTTTTCTTCCTCAGAAGAACACTATGTAGCCCATGCTGGCCTTGGTCTGGTGATTCTCCTGCCTCAGCCTCCTGAGTGCTAGAATTACAGGCATGCACCACTGTGCCCAGCTGCCAGTCACCTTTTAACAGGACTCCTTGCTTCCATTCTTTGCAGCCTAGTCACCACATGATAGTGAAGCTAATCTTATTCTCAATATAGCTTTTGTTTCTAACACATGTTCTTGTCACCTAATAGAATGATTAGAAACAAATCAATAGGAATCAGATTGTGTCCTGTGATCTACTCAGTGACTTCCCATCCACTTGCAGTAAAATCCAGATCTCCTGTCTGGTCTATAGATCCCTCCCTGGTCTGGAATCTACCTGTCTCTGTGATCCACGTTAGCCTTCTCTGGACATGAACCGATGTACTCCTCAAACAGGACCATCTCCTTCTTGTCCCCAGGGGCCTTGATCCTGCAGTTCCCAGTCTTCCTCTGGGCTATTTCCTGTCAACCAGACCCAGCTTTCGTTACTTTTTTACTTGTGACAAAATACCCAATAGAAGCAGCTAAAAGGGGGGAAAGTTTATTTTGACTCACAATTTCAGAGGGATTTAGCAGGGAAAGCATGGGGCCATATCTTGGTGAACTAGATGCAGAACACTATACAGGAACCATGGATAGGCCACAACTTTTAAAGGCCAGACCTAAGTGTCCTACTTCTTCCAGCGAGGTCTCACCTCCTAAAGGGTCTATAGCCTTCAAAATAGCTTCAAGCTGAGAGCTGAGAATTTAAAACCAGAACCATCGCTTCCTCAGAGAGGCCTTCCCTGACTACCAAGGAGCCAAGAGACACTGTCTATTCTATCATGGTATTGAACCAAAGTAACTGACATTGGAAACTACACATACCCAACGTGTTCATTTTGATATATGCATAACCTGGGAAACTATCACCATAATCAAGATAGGATGTGAAGGGCTGTGAGGCTTGCCTAGTGAGCACAAGATCCTGGGTTCCATCCTTAAGACAGGAAAATACAGTGTTTTCTCATGTGCCTTTGTGATCCTTCCCCCTTGTCTCTCTCTTCCCCCAGAATCTGCAGCCACTCATCAATTTTTATCACAATAGATCATTTTTAATTTTATAGATTATATAGACATGGAATCATACAGAACATGCGTTCATAATTGGGTGGGAAGTTTTGATATATATACAATATATATATATATATATATAAACTCTATATATGTTACTCAGCACAATTATTTAGAGATTTATCTTTTGATGCATCAATTGTTTATTCTTTTACATTGCTGAGTAGCTCTCCACTGGAAGAACATTCCGCCATAAGTTATTCCAGTCACTGGTAGGTTGGCATTTGGGCCGTTTTGGGGTGCTCACTATTATAAATAAAGCTACAGGAATGTTAGTATGCAAGTCATTTCTCTGGATAAATGCCCAGAATGGAATTTTTAAGACATTACTCAGACTTTCCCAAACTGACTTTATTATTTTCTGTTCCCTGTAGCATCCGCGTGTGTGTATGTATGAGAATTCCAGTTCCATCACAGCCTCAATTAAAATTGGCATAGTCAGTCTTTTTAGTTTTAGCGATTCTAACAACTGTGTCGTGGTTTCTCATTATGATTTTAATTTGCAGTCCCCTGGTGACTAATAACATGAAGGATCTTTCCACGCTTTTCTTTGCTATTTGTATGGCTTCTTTGGTGAACTGTTCAAATATTTTGTGTCGTCCATTTTAATTGGGTTGTTTCCTTAGCATGAGTGCTTGGATGTGCTTGTCTACGCTCCCAGTATAAGTCCTTTCCACATATGTGATTTGCTAGTATTTTCTTCCAGTCTCTGGCTGCCTTTTCAGTCTCTTAACGGTGTCTTTCAAATACCAGAAATTCTTAATTTTGTCAAGGTCTAATCTATCACTTTCTTTTTATGATATATTTTTGGTGTTATATCTAAGAAACCTTTGCCTGATCCATCGATCATAAAGATTTTCTCCTAGGAGCTGTATAATTTCACATTTAGGTTTATGATGCATTTTGAGCTAAATTTTGTTCTGCATTTATTGTACAAAATAATTTTGCATTTTGAGTACATGACATATGGATAGATGTTCCTTTTTCCCTTTGCACTTATGTGAGTAGCAGTTGACTAAACATGGATTCTTTCTGGACTTTTTACTCTGTTCAGTTGATATGTTTGTTTCTCTTGATGCTAGTATAGCAGCATCATAGCTACTACGGCTTATGGCTTGAAGTCAGATAATGTGAGTCTTCAACTTCATTCATTTTTCAAACATTTTTGTCCTTCTAAGTCTTTTGTATTTCCAAATGGACCTTAGAATACACATGACAATTAAAAAAAAATTTTTTTTTTGGTTTTTTTGAGGAAAGTCTCCCTATAGACCCAGCTGGCCTGGAACTGGCTATGTAGTCCAGGCTGGCCTCAATCTCACAGAGATCTCCCTGCTTTTGCCTCCTGAGTGCTGGGATTAAAGGTGTGCACTACCACACATTGCTTGATTTCAATGAAAAAAAAACAAAGATTGCTAGCCATGTGTGGTGACAGACACCTTTAATTCTAGCACTTTGAAAGCAGAAGCAGGTGGATCTCTGTGAGTTCAAGGCTAGTCTGGTCTACATAGTGTTTCTGGACCAGCCAGGGCTTGTCTCAAAATAAATAAAGGACCAACTTGATTTTTGTATTTTGAGCTTCTGTCCTGTGACCTTACAAGGCTTGGTTATTAGGTTTTATAGATTCTGTTAGATTTTCTGTGTGGATGATTGTCCCATCTATGAATGTTATTTCTTTTATTTTTCTTAATCTAGACTCCTTTTCTTTCTTTTTATTGCCTTATTGTATTGTCTGGAGTCTCTTGGACAGTGTTGGATAGAGTTGATAAAAACAGATATCCTTGCTATTGATTTTAGGTGAGGAACAATCAGAATTTCACCATTAAATATGACGCTATTAATAATGGTATTTTAAATAGATGCCCTTTGTTAGTTTGAGGTAATTCCTTTTTATTCCTTATTGAGGGACTTAAAAATTTTTATTTATTATTTTTTATTTTATGTGTCTGAGTGTATTGCCTGAATGTAGGTAAGTGGACCAGTGCTGTGCAGCGCCCGCGGAGGACAGAAGAGACCATCAGATCCCCTGGAACTGGAGTTATGGACAGTTGTTAGCTGCCACGTGGATGCTGGGATTTGAACCTGGGTCTTCTACAAGAACAATCAGTGTTCTTAACTACTGAGCCATCTCTCCAGCCCCAAGAGTTTTCTTAATAATCATAAAGAAATGGATGTTGTATTTTGTCCAATGCTTTTTAAAAAAATATTTTATTATTTTTATTTTATGTGTATGAGTGTATTGCCTGCATGTATGTGAGTGCACTTGTGTTGTGCAATGCCACGGAGGTCAGAAGAGGGCTTCAGATTCCCCTGGAACTGGAGTTAAGGATGGTTTGTAGCCACCATGTGGGTGCTGGGAATCAAACCCAGGTCCTCTGCAAGAGCAGTCGGTGCTCTTAACCGCTGAGCCATCTCTCCAGCCCCTATCCAATGCTTTTTTAAAAATGTGAAATCAACCTTGTAATCCTGGGATTCCTCAGGATTTAGTGTCTTTTAAAATACATTATTGACTTGAATTTGGTAAATTTTGTTTAGAATTCTTTTGTCTGTGATAATGGGAAATATCAGTTCATAGATTTTTTATTTTTTTTGGTAATGTCGTTGTCTAGTTTGGGTATTAGAGTTATGCTGATGTTATGAGATCTTTCCCTCCCTCCCTCCCTCCCTCCCTCCCTTCTTCCCTTCCTTCCTTCCTTCCTTCCTGGAGGCAGGGATTCATATGACAGAAGCTGACCCTGAACTCTTGATCTAGCTCCCAAGTGCTGGGATCATAGGCATGACCTCCCTCCCTTCCTTCCCTCTTCATTATTCTTCTTTGTTTTGGGGGGTCAGATTCTCAGAATGTAGCCCAAGCTGACCTTGAACTCATGCTTCTCCTTCAGCCCCTCGAGTACTGGGATAACAGGTATGCACCACCACACTGAGCTTCTTCAGGACACATGAGGTAGCCCTTTTGCCTCAATTTCCTGGAAGCGTCTGTATAGATTTGGTATCATTTGTTCCTCAAATATTTGTTAGAATTCACCAGTGAAACCACTTGAGTCTGAAATTTTCTTCACGGGAATATTTTAAGCTATAGTTTTAATTCATTTTTTAATAGATACAGGGCATTTGAGACTGTCTTGAGTGGCCTCGGTAGTTTATAATAACTATTAAAGTATTTTAACCTTTATTTATTTATCAGTGTGTGTGGGTGTGTGTACCATGGTTTGAGTGTGTGGGTCAGAGGACAACTTTCAGGAATTGGTTCTCTCCTTCCACCAAGTGGGTTCTGGGATTTGAACTCAGGTTGTCAGACTCGGAAGCGGGTGCCTTTATCAGCTGAACCATATCAGTAGGTTTATCACTCTATTTTAGTTATTTGCACAGCCTTTACAGTGCCTAGCAAATTCTTTTTGTTCTTACTCTTTTATTGATGTTTCTCCCACGAAGCAGACTTCCAGGAGGACAGAGATTGTCATGCTCATCTTTGCACCTAGCATAGAATGTGGGCTCCATTAAAAACTATGGAATGAATAGATACTATGTTATTTTATTTTTAAAGATTAGTATCTTCCTTTGTAGTGCTGAGGATCAAATGAAGGGCTTTGCATATGTTAAGCAAGTATACTACTACTCAACTACATCTTCATCTTTAGCTGTTATCTTAATCAGTATAAGACTATTTAAAAATTTTACTTATTATCATTAATTTATGTATATGAGTGTATTGCCTGCATGTATGTAAGTGCACCCATGTTGTGAAGTGTCCATGGAGGACAGAAGAGGGCGTCAGATTCCCTGGAACTGGAGTTATGGGTGGTTGTTAGCTGCTATGTGGGTGCTTGGATTTGAACCCAGGTCTTCTGAAAGAACAGTGAGTGCCCTTAACCACTGAGCCATCTCTCCAGTCCCGTTTCTTTATAAGAATATTACAACAAGCTAGGAATGGTGTTACACACCTGTAATTCCAGCATTTGGGAAATTGAGGCAGGAGAATGGCGGAGTATCTTTAATCCCCACACTTAAGAGACAGAGGCAGGTGGATCTCTACAAGTTCCAGATCAGCCAGGGCTATAGAGTGAGACCTTGTCTCAACATGCAAACAAAGACACACACACACACACACACACGCACATACACAGACTACTGTAACAGATATTCCCATTTTATACTTATGAAAATTGAGGCTTAGAGAGATGACATAAATTGCCTAGTACTGCATAATCTAATAGGGAGATCAAACACATGATCTTGACCTATGTGGATTTCTCGTGTGTGTGTGTGTGTGTGTGTGTGTGCGTGAGTGTGCGCATGCGCGTGCATGTGGAGGCCAAAGTTCAAGTTCAATTTCAGGTGTTTTCCTATATTGCTCTCCATCTTCTCTATTTATCTTTATTTTTGTTTTATGTGTCTGAGTGTTTTGCCTGTATAGATGTAAGGGTACCCATATCATGCAATGACTGCAGAGACCAGAAAAGGGTGTTGGATTCCATAGAACTGGAATTACAGATGGTTGTTAGCCACCATGTAGGTGCTGAGAACTGCAAGATTAGCCAGTACTCTTAACCACTGAGTCTTCTCTCCATCCCTCCATCTTAGATTTTGAGACAGGGTCTCTCACTGAGCCTGAAGCTCACCAATTCTGCTGGATGGGTTGGCCAACAAGCTCCAGGGATCCTCGTGTCTCCATCCCCAGCCCTGGGGTTACATACACCTGCCATAGTATAGTGCAGGCTTTTACGCCAGTGCTGGGGATTCAGACACATCCTCAGCATGGCAAGTGCTTTACCCACCAAGCCATCTCCCAAGCTCCTTACATGAGATTCTCTATGGGTTAACATTTACTGGATAGGACGGTAACGGAGTACTGTTGCAGAGAAAATAGACAGGACTCTCAAATTGTAGTATGCATGAGACTTACTTGGAGAACTTGCTGAAGGGACCAGGAATCCCCACTTTTCACAGGCTCTCCATCTTCCTTGGGTCACATGGAAAAGCTAGGCTTAGCCTAAGCAAACACAGAGAGACTGATTTGTTCTGAGAAGGAGGTGACATCTGGCAAGGATGGGCCTCAAAACCTGAGAGAGGGCTGTGAGATCTGAGTCTTCAGAACCTGGATCCTGAGAGTGGGCCATTTATAGACATATGCACACAAGTTCCTAGAACCCACAGGGCACAAACCCAACCCCAACAAGTTCCTCTTCAAGGTCAGAACTGCTTTCCCCCCTAAGTCCTGTACTTCTTTTCCAAGTGGTCAGGCATAGGGCCAAGTGGTGATTCTGGGCTCTTAATAAAAGACTAAACTAAGGTATTCTACCAGAGTTTCTTTGAAGAAGGTTCTAGAAACCTCACAGCTCCATCTAGCACCATTCCTCCTTTCCTGTCTGGCTCTGTGGAAAGATGGGATGAGATGTACAGGAAGCAGGTCAGGGACATGGAGAGGTGCTGGGCTACTCCTGGGTAGAGAGAAGTATAACCTGTAGCTGTGTCCCTCAGGGACTGGACACAGCATCCTTTTTTAGCATATTCAGAGAAGGGCTGAGAGATCTGAGATTTGAGAACCATGCCAATACTTCCTGCTGACCCCAGCCTATACAAATCTGGGAAGGAGCTGAGATGCTTGGGATGGAGGAGGGAAACACTAGGAGCAGGCACTTGAGCAAAAGACAGTGCTTCGTTCTTCCTTGTCTTCCTTGTCCCCTGGGGCTTGGCACCATACACGCCAAAACCTCAGCTGGTGGCTGTCCCCTCTGTCCATAGTGTCATGCTGAATGAAGCTCTGCTATAGTAAGCTGAAGTGGCAGACAGAGGCTGGTGCCCTGTGGGGCAGGCAGAGAGGGCGGGCAAGAGGGAGGACCCAGGAGGAGAAATAGAGGGTGGGTGTTTGAACTGGGTGTCAAGGTGATCTGCTGTGGGGTTGGGGAGTGGGGCACCCTCCCAGAGGCAATGGACATAACGCTCGGCTTGATTGTCAATTGGCCAGGAAGCTCATAGAGTCTTTTGCCGGCCATTACCACACTAGCTGGGACAAATGGAAGGGCATTTGTTCCCTGGGGTCATTTCTGCCATCCTGTGTTGGTACTGGGTTGGACAGATGTCATCGCCCTCATGTGGGAAGAGACTGTCCTCATTAGTACAGTGGCTGCTTTCTTTGTGTCCTGCTCCATGATGGGGTCGGGGGAGGGATCTTGGTCATCTCCCAAATGACAGTGGAAGCAGGCCATGTGTGCTTGGCATCAGGGAGGTACATAGGCAAAATTTTACTAGAAGATGCTCTATATGTGCTATTCTATCTGATTGAATAGTTGTCCTCATGTTTCTGTTACCTGGTCAGAAGTCACCACAAAAGAATGTAGCAACTTAAAACACCACGTGTATTGTTCCCATAACATCTGCTCAGGAGTCTGAGCTCAGCTTGGTGGAAACATCTGCTCACAGTGTCACCAAGCTGCTACCTAGAGAAACTTGGCTGGCCTTGGTTCCTCTCTGGAGCCAGGGCCCACCTTCCAGGCCACACTGTTGTTGGCAGGATTCAGGCCCTGTGGTCCAAGGATGGAGGTCTCCATCTTTTGATGGCTGCCATCCCAGGACTCTTCTTGGCTTCAACAGTGCTCACAGCTCCCTGCAGCTCAGCTCCCATGGGTCTGTCATGTGGCAGGCAGCTCACTTCTTCACAGTGGCTGGGAAGACCTTGCTCTGTCATCAGGAAGGTCCAGTCCTGGCTTAAGGGCCATCAACTGTTTAATCAGACCCACCCAAGATAGCCTTCCCTTTAATGAACTCAAAGTCAATTGGTTGAAGACCCAGATTGCCTCACTCCATTGTACCCATGAATCCTGCCCATCATATAAGGAAGAAGAATGTATATACATAGACGTACATATATACAAAAAATATATATGCAGAAACACAGGAGATGGTGAACTTGAGGGCTGTCTTAGAGCTCTGATATCACAATATTTAACTTCATATGTTGATATATATGCATATATATATGCCTCGGTGTTTGGAGGTGAAGGGATTGAGGGGGTGCTTACTCTTATTAGCAGAACCAGAGGTATAAAGAATACACCTGTGATTCTGTCCTGCCCTGCTCTCCTCTTCCTTGCTTATAATAAAAATGGTTGATATTTCAGAATTTTCATTATGAACAGTGACTGTGGCATGAATTGGAACCAAAAAGAGCATTTGCTAGATATGCTCATTTCTTACAGAGAATTGGTGGGAACCATCTCAGCCAATGACTGTTGCTGTTAGCCATCTGCTGGGACATGTAAATAGCTTATAGAATCAGAAAGTCACAGACTTTGGAGCCAGAAGGGCTTTGGGGATGCTGTAATCTAATCCAGGCATTGCACAGATGACAGATCTGAGACCCAGAGAGGGCGTGGGAGGTATGCAAGGTCACACAGCTGGTTGGTAGCAAGGTTTACTGGGAACCAGCCTACCCGACAGCAAGCAGGTCTTGGGTGAGGATTGGGAGGGGGCAGATGGAACCTAGGTCATTACATGAGCTTTCTGTGATGCCAGTTTGCTTCATTCCAGAGTTCTTGCCCCTCTAATGGGACTGGCTTCACAGCATTCCTGATGTGTAAATTATTAATCAGCAGTTGCCTTCTCTGTCCTGGTTGGCTCTTGGGACAAGGCAGAGAGGGCTGCAGTGTGAGCACAGATGGGGTGACAGCAGGAGGAGGGGGGCTCTGCAATCTGCACTATGGCACTGTTGGTGTGTGTGTGTGTGCGTGTGTGTGTGTGTGCATGTGTGCAGGCGTGTGTATGTATTTTTTCCAACTGAGATTAACTCTGAAATCAGGACTCACCCTTCCCCCTTCCTTCCCCCTACAGTTACATCCTGTCCTAAACAGTGTCACCTCTGTCCCTCCAGCATCCTTCATCTGTATCACAGATGCCGATTCACAAGATGCAGGTTGCCAGGAAAGGTGATTAATGATGGCAACTGTGGTCCCTTTTACTCTTCCAGCCTCCCTGACCTTGTTCTGCTCCTCCTCTTCTCTGTTTGCCTGTCCCCACCATTCCCTAAGGAGAGACATAAACATTCAATATTGAGGGGAAGGGAAGGAACGAGGCCCTGTGGGGTAACTGCTGTAGGCGAGGCCCTGTGCCAGGCTCATTTATTTGTTCTCATTTGCTGGCGAACATAGAGAGAGGCTCTGAGGTTTGGTGGGATGTGGGGGGATGGGACTGTGTTCTTCCCATGTCCCCATAGAGGGCAGTGCCAGGCTGGTTTCTTGCAGGCACACACATATGTGGCTCTTGTTGCTTCTGATATGCATGTCATCAGCATGCTAAGCTCACATGGATGAATGCACGTCAACCTGAAGCCCTGTCAGAGTGTCATGGACCTTAACCATCATGACTTAACTGGAAGGGTGAAAGAGTAGCCCCGGGGGAAGTGACATGCTCAGGGTTACCTGGAGCTGGCCTCCCAGGCTCCTTTCTAGAAGTAGCTCTCTTATCCAGCCTCAGGAGCACAGAAAAAGCTGTAGGTCAGTTCTTTAGGGG
Organism: Nannospalax galili; assembly: GCF_000622305.1. Taxonomy (NCBI): domain Eukaryota; kingdom Metazoa; phylum Chordata; class Mammalia; order Rodentia; family Spalacidae; genus Nannospalax; species Nannospalax galili. The sequence goes on from NW_008360328.1 coordinate 1,167,016, forward strand.
AAAAGAGGTGACTTCAACCAAGAGGGTGGACTCTCCCAATATCTGCCTCTTGAGCAGCTTCGCCCAGCCTCCTCCCTGAGAGATTGGCCCTGTGGTCACAGTGAAGTGACTAGAATGACCAGGGCCAGAGATGTGACAGAACCTCTGAAACTGGGGATGCCCTACACAATGGACACGTCCTTACCCAGTTCATTGTGCCCATGTGAGCTACTGTGTGGGTGGGGTAGAGGAGAGCTGAGGAATGAGCATGCCTGTCTTGCTAATGTGCACTCAGAGCTCCATGCTGTTTCTGACCTATGGTACATGGCAGTGGACTCTCCATCTGCTCTCATATCTCTAGGGAGCCCAGGAGTCATGTAAGTGGATGACAGAGCCCAAAACATAGAGCACAGGGTGTTTTTCTGCCTCTGATGATTCTGGGCCAGGATGGGAGGCTGAGAAGATGCTAGTGCAGCCCTCATTTTCCTGTCCCCTGTAAGCTTCAAACTCTCCGATGCTTCAGAGAGCTTGGCTGAGGGAGAAGTTAGATCAGAAGTGACAGTTCTGAGAGCTCAGGCAAAGGCCATGGCCATGTTGTTGGGGGTCTGGCTGGGTGGGAGCTGCAAACTGCTCCTCTTTGTGGAAGGCAGGCAGCACAGTGACTTCAGCACCCTGGACAGAGCCAAGGCTCAGCCTTGGAAGGGAGAGAGGCCCTTCGTGCCCTTTGGTGCCCCCACCAGGCTTACATGGATGCAAGACTCGGAGTTACCAAGAAACTGGGGGTGGGGTAGGGTGGGGTTGTGAACGAGCTACTGGGTGAACTGGGATTTCATAAAGGAACTCAGAGCTGACTGCTCGGTACTGGTCGGTAAATAGGAAGGGACCTGGGATCAGAGTGGTCCTTCAAGAAGGACTGAAGACAGCAGCAGCTGGGATCTGCGAAGGGCCAGTGATGCCACCTCTGATCGCCTGCTTTGTGACCTCCCCTGATGCAAGCGCCTCTAGGACAGTCACTGAGATGGTCTCATTCACCGCTGGTCCTCAACACCTAGTGACCATGGTGAGTGTCCTCAGTAGTTAATTATTGACCTAATGCTGAGGAGACAGGCTTTAGAGAGGCAAGTTTGGATTGGAACTGGTTGGGAAAAAACCAGAATTTCAGAGAGGTCTCCACTGGGAGCTGTGCCCGTGCCATCCTGCTCTTACAGGAACCTCCTTTCCCAGCCAGGCAGTACCCTCAATGCACATCATCCTTGCACCATGTGCCCTTTTCCTGATGCCCATCCTTCAAGGCTTTCTCAAAGCTACCTCTCCATCCCCTGCCTACCTCAGTGAACTTCTCTCTCCTCACCTCCCAGGTTGACTCTCTAGACCCTAGCACTAGCAGGGATTTGGCATCTTACATGTGGGTGTCTCAGTTCTTGTTAGGGGCCTACTATTCTGGTGTGGATCTGAAATGTCCCCCAGAGGCTGATGTGTTGAAGGTTTGGTTTCCAGTGTGGCAGTGCTGAGAGATGGGGCTTTGGGAAAGTGATTAGATCATGAGGGCTCTGACCTCATCAATAGATGAATCCGCTGATGCTTCCACAATTGAAGGGACTATTCTATTAGGAGGTGCTGAAAATTTTAGGAAGTGGGATCTATTTGGAGGAAGTAGTCACTGGGTTATGCCATTGAATGATCTCCTGTCCCCTCCCCTCCCTACTCCCTCCATTTCTCTCCTTCCTCCTCCCCCTCCTCCTCCTCCTCCTTCTCTTTTTTCTTCATCTTCCTCTCTCCTTCCCCCTCTCTTCTCTTCACTCTATCTCCTCTCTCTTTCTCTTCCTCTCTTCCTCTCTCCTTTCCCACTCCCTATTCTCCCTCCCTTCTCTTCCTTCTCTCCCTCCTGTCTACTATGAGGCTCTACCACATGTTCCAGACCATAACGTTCTGCTTCACTATAGGCCCAGAAGTCAGGTGAAGAGGGAGTAAAACCCTTGAAACAATGAACCTAAACAAACCTTTCTTCCATTAACTTTGTTCTTCTCAGGTATTTTGTCACAGCAAAGGAAAGCTGGCTAATACACCATAAAGTTCTCTAAAAACTTCAATAATATATTTTACTTAATCCAAAATATTCAAAATAGTCAACATGGGTTAAATAGTAAAGACTTATGGATGAGATTTTTACATTCTTGGCAAACTCATGATGCACCTTACATTTGCAGCTCGTATCCTTTCACAGTGCCCCAGGTATTCAGGTGGGCTGGTCAGTGCATTTAAACAGCTTTAGTGCTGAGATTGTGTGAGGCTTGGTCACCTCCAGCAAAGGAGAGCTCAGTGCCACTCAAGACACCTATCCCACTAGCATGTGACAGAGCATAGCAGCCCAGTGATCATCTGTGGCAGGAAATGCCACTGCAGGCCTCTGTGTTGTGTCAGCAGCTGACAAAGCTCTGAGAATCAGACTCCAGATTCCTGCTCCATCCCTCCTGTGCCTCCCTCTGTGACCATCAGCAGGGATGGTCCTTATTGCTTCTTGCCTGCTCCCCTAAGGGGAGGGGGGATCAGTTTGCTACCTCTCTATAGCATTAGCAGGCTCTAACCTGCTATCTCAGCTTTCCCACAAATAGAAGGTGCTATATTTCCTTTTACATAACAGATCTCAGCCTATATGGACCTGCATTCTGCTTTGTGTTACCCCTCCCTTCTCCTGCACCCCCAACCTGCCCTAGAATATTGGGATGCTCTTCTAATGAAACTTCCCCCACACTGATGGAACAGGTACCTTGAGTGGTACTGAGCTCTCCATTGCTGGGGTGACCAAAGCTCATGTATTCTGTGTGCAGGGGGGTATATTTGTGTGCTGCATTTACACATGTATGTGCAGGTGCATGTACCTGTGCTTACATGTCTAGAGGCCAGAGAGGGCATTAGTCATCCTCTATCACTTTTTGCCTTATTTCTTTTGAGGCAGGGTCTCTCCCTGAAATTGAAGCTCATATTTAAGCATCATTTACATATTATTTATTTATTTACTAGTCTGGCAGCCAGCAAGTCTCAGAGTTCATCCTGTTTCTACAAGACCACACCCATTTTGTTATGTGGGTATGGGAATCTGAACTCTGGTCTTCATGCTTGCACAGCAAGTGCTCTTAAGCACTGAGCCATCTCTCCAGCCCTGGCTCATATATCTTTGCAACTGGGATGATGCGAAGGGCAATTCTACATGGATGAGAAGTTGAGCATGAGAACTTTAGGAAGTCTTTTTCCTACCATGCAGTACTATCCCTTAATCCCCTCAAATACCTAGAGGGAAAGTGGACAGTTGAAGGGTCTGAAGAGACATAAGATGCACCCTCCTGTAGGGTATATAATTTAGTTGGGGAGACAAAAACAGGCTCAGAGGAAATTTCTAGAAAAATTAAGGGTTAGCACAAGTGCTCTACAGAGGATACAGAGGAGGGACCTGGACAGTGGGAGAGTAGGAAGCTCCAGAAACAGCAGAGTGAAGGAGGAGATGAACAGGACTGGTCCTTCCTATACAGAGATGTGCCTAGCCTCCACTCATGTTTCCTGACACTTGTCTTGGATCCTGCCTAGCACTAAGCACTGAGCATCTACTCTGAGGGTCTCCTCTACAGGCTTGGGCCTCCCCATCCTTCCACAGCTCCTTGTATGAGACAGGCACCAGGCACAGGTGCTGTTACCAGATCTTCTAGGCTGGAGTCCTGACTGCATGACTTACTAGTGGGGTGACCTTGAGCAAGTTCTTTAAGCTTCTGTGTGTGTGTGTGTGTGTGTGTGTGCATATGTATGCACATATATGTGGAGGCCAGAGGTCAACCTTGGATGTTGTTCTTCAGTCATTGTCCAACTTAACTTTTGAAAATGTTTCTCATTGACCCAGAGCTCACACTTTAGGCTAGGCTGGCTTTCCAGGAAGCCCCACCAAGGATCCTTCTGTCTCTGCCGCCCCAGCACTAGGATTATAAGCAAACACCACCACATCTGCTTTTTACATGGGTGTTGAGGATTGAACTCAGGTCCTTGTATTTGCACAGCAAGTCCATTACCAACTGAGCTATATCCCCAGACCCAACTTCCTTCATTTTTGAAACTGTGTGTGTGTGTGTGTGTGCATGCGTGCATGTGTGTGTGTGTGTGTGTTGCTGTTTTCATTCCTGCCCCATCCCTAGGGATGATGACAATGTCCTGTAGTGTCTTCATGGGATGGAGTGCTTGAATAGCTGTATGGGGGGGACTGAAGGAATTTTGGGGATGCAGCAACAAGTTTGTCTGTGAAAGTGAATGAGTGCCATGTGTCTCCTGAGGCTCTGATCATTCTTTTGGGCAGTTAGCAGACTTGTTTGGCATTATCCACTTTATGATGGCAGGCCCAGGACTGAACAGAGAGCTTCAAGAGCTCAAGACCTTGACCTTCTTCAGTGAGAGACAGTCCTTCTGTTGGTACTGCCCAACTCAGGTTCTCCTGTCTAGATGCTAGTGGCCTTGTTAACTTCTTAGGTCAAGTTGGTTCTCAAAAACATCTTGAATTGATATCTAAGGCATGAGTTCTGCTCCATCCTGTCCTTATGCAGTAAAAGCCTGACTCAGAGTGGCATTGTCTCTTCCCTATTGGTTACCATGGGAGATCCCCACTGCCCAGGTCTTTTGGGGGTCTGGGTCTTCATGTTAGTATAGGATGTTCTCTTTGCTCAGGACTATCTGGAGGTGTGGCCAGGGGCTACTGTGCTGGGCCCGTTGTGCTGGCCATGGTTCTCTTGACACAGATGACAGGGCAATGCTATTGTACCTTGCATTTGGCCTTGGTTTGCATCTTTCCTTTGCCTTTGACAGAAGTGTTTACTAGAAGGTCTCCTAGTTCTTATGGATCTGTCATTCTTCTTTGTCGTCTCTGGGTCTGTATGGTGGGTGCCCCTGTGACCTGTCTGTGTGTCTACCTTCTCCTGTCCCAACTGCTGGACCTTGCCTCCAGGTTTGCTGCAAAATGTACTCTTCCACCTTGCTTTCTGGAAGGCTGTAGCCTCCAGCATTAAGAGGGGGCTCCCTGAGCAGTGGGCAGTCCCTTGCCTTTGCTCTGCCAGCTCCAGCAGCCCTGTTATGCTCCCTACTAAGTCTGATGACTAGTTAGCTTATGCTTCAGTGCCAAGGACCTTTCTTTTCTCTTCAATTCTGTGCAGTGTCTCCTGAAACCAGACATTCAGCTGGAGTGACACCATCAGAGAGGAGCAGAGACACCAGCAACAGCTAAGGACTTTGGGGGAGACTGAGAAGACTGTGTGAGAACAGCCAGGACTAAGGTTAAAGATGGAGCTGCAGACCATGGATCTCTTTTTTTTTCTAGAATCCCAGAAGCGGAGGTACGCAGAAGTGCAGGGACTGCCTAGTCCAATCCCCTTGCTTTGTAGGTAAGAAATTGGGGCTCAGGGAAAGGAGGAGACTTTAACTCACATGACCACGTCTTCCACTGGCATTGTCCCGAACAATGTGGTCTGTGGATGAAGTTTATTTGGGGACTAGGGTTAACTTCAGGTCCAGAATTCTCTAGCTGTCTTAATCTTATAATTTTAGAAGACACTGTCACATCTGGCGACTGAAGGGGTGGCTGTTTCTCAGGCACTTCATTTTGGGGAAGGGTGGTAAAGTCAGGGCAACTCATAGCATAGGAGCACATACAGTTGACTGTCCTGTTCTCTGTGGGCTTGACTGAGGGAGGCCTCTCTGTTAGGCTTTCAAGAAACACAAGGAAAACTGACTTCATCTGGAAGACTGATAGCTTCTCCTCCAATGATGAATGAGTTTCCATCAGTGTCTGAGCACTAGATGTGTGATAGTGGGCAAGTTACTCAATTTTTCTGAGTCTCAGTTGTCTGATCTGGAAAGGGAGATGGTAGTTCTTTCTTCCAGGGGATGAGGCAACGTCTCAAGTCTGTTCAGGCTGCTATAACAAAATACTAGAGGTTGAGGGATTTATAAAAAACAAAACTTTATTTTGTACAGTCTTTTAAAAATTTAATTTTAATTTTAGTTTTTGTGTATGAATGTATTGCCTGCATGTATGTAAGTGCACGCTTGTCATGCAATGTCCACAGGGGTCAGAAGAAGGCTTCAGATCTCCTGGTCCTGGAGTTACAGATGGTTGTTAGCTGCCATTTGGGTGTTGGGAACTGAACTCGGTCCTTTGCAAGAGCAGCCATTGCTCTTAACCACTGAGCCCTCTCTTCAACCCCTTTTTTTGTACAATCTTGAGGGCAAGTTCAAGGTACCAGCAAGTTTGATGTCTGGTGAGGGCCAGTTTCAGGGTCATAGATGATCATCTTTTTGTTGCAGACTTACGTGGAGAGGGGTCAGGCAGCTCTGGGGTAAAATTTAAAAATTTAATTAAAAAATTATTAGGGTATGTATGTATGTATGGTGTGTGTGTGTGCACGTGTGTGTGTGTGTATGTGTGTGTCTCTGTGTGTGTATGTGTGTAGGTCAGAGGACAACTTAGTGGCATTAGTGGCATCAGTTCTTACCGTCCTCCTTTACATGGGTTCTGAAGATTGAATTCAGGTGGCCAGGCTTGTGCAGCAAGTGCCCCTACCTGCTGAACCATCTTGCCACTCCTGGGGTGGGTTTTATAAGGACATTAATCCTGTCCTGGATGGCACCACTCTAGTGACTTAACTACCTCCCAAAGGGCATGCCTCCTAATCCCATAACACTGGGAATCTGGTTTTGATAGGAGTTTGAGGACACATTCAGTGTTTAGTGAGTTAAACATTGCTGTAGGGAGGAGGGGGATCAGCACCCCCCAACTTTGTACCCCTCCTTCCCTCTCCCCTTTGCTGCCTTGCTATCCCTCGTGCTCCCCTGCATGCCTGGATCCTCCCTTGCTCACTCTCCCTTTTGCTTTTTAGTCCTTCCCTGGTGCAGGGTATGGCTGGTAGAGGGTGTGGGTCTCTTCTTCCCCTGGGTTAAAGTTACTGTTGCCTTGGCTGTTTCCAATACAGCCCCACCTCAATTTTTCTTTTTTTCATATACTTTCCTTCCTGTCCTCTGAAGTCCCAACCTGCCCTTCCTGGTCTTCCACAACCAGCAGCATTTTGGTGAGCTTTGAGTCTTTAGCAGAGTGTCCCAAACTCAGAGTCTGCCATGGCCAAGCCCAGCATTAACAGGCCAGCTGGGGAATGGGAAAGCTCAGTTCTGTTGCTGCCGCTAAGAAGTGAGCATGACACATAGCTGGATCTCCCTGACTTAGCAACTGCAGGGTCTGTCTCCCTGAGCTGCTTAGCCCAGCCATCTGCAGCACTAGGTGTGGGTCCCTGCCTGCAGCAGTCTGAGGCTGTCAGACAGCAGTTTGCATCCTGCCTTCTGAGGTGCTGAAGAAACTCTAACTGCATTACCTACCCACCCACAGCGATGTGTGTGCCTCTGCCATATGCCAGCCTTGCATGTGTGTGTGTTGGGATGCCAATGTGACTCCTCCATGTTCTTCTAGGTGGAGGAATGTGCTGGCCTATAGGCTAGTCAGACAGGCCATGTGAGCTAAGTGTCCCCTGTACCCGGCCCCACAGGGCAGGCAGCAGGGACTTCCCTTGCTTAGCAGAAATCCTTCCTGCTGCTGAACATCTGGAATGCCAACCAGACATGAACACCCTCATTCTGGACATGCACTTAGGAAGACACTAGCTCGGCATGGGTGCAGTGAGAACAGGGAGACTGGGTAGGAGGAATGACTCTTCAAGGAGTATCCCTATATGAGGTGCCTATCTGGTCAGACCTGGAGCTTAGAAAGTTCTAGGACAGACAGAGAGGCAGGATTCTTAAGGTAGCAGGCTGACTTGGCACAAGAATGACCCAGAATTCAGGGCAGAGCTGAGGGTGTAGGTGTGACTCCTGTCTTCCGCTGTCCTGTTCGTACCTGGCTGCAGACTCAGGTCTGACTGGGTCAGCTGGTGCCAACTCTGTCCACTCAGCTCTTATTCTAGTGTTCAGGAAGTAAAAATATGGGTCCTCTGGTCCTCTGGAGTCCCTTCTACTTGGATGACTCCAGTGACTGGTGCTCCTTACCCATCTATCTCCCTGCTTCACCCTGAGGAACCCTATTAGCTCCTGGCTGGCAAACCATCCATGTCTGCCCATCCTCTAAACATGCCCAAGAACTCCTGCTCTGAGAATGGCTACTAAGGGCTGCTCTTTTTGCAGGCCTAGGCTCTGCACTGAGATAGAGGACCCCCCACCCACCCAGCCCATCAGTCTGTATTTAGGCTCCTGATGGCTCAGGGACTCTCACATCTGGTTTGTGTTCTGCTCTGGTCATGGAGGCCACAGAGGGGAAGTGACTTGCCTGCGTCTCCAAAGCTGTTACAGAGTGGCAAAATGGCCCAAACCCAGGCCTCCTGGGTCTCAGCTTGGAAAGCTGGTCCCTGTCCTGGTTGGAACCCCATACCTTTTCATCCCAGCCAAGGATACAGACCTGCAGGGAATAATCAGTGGAACTCTGTTCCCTTCCAGAATAGGAATGTGGGGACTGCGGAGAGACAAAGAGCCTGTTGTCCATTTCAACAGTCAGGACAGGCCCTCTCTATGCCGTTCCACCCACCTGCTCCAGCTGTGACAGTGTTGGCATCTGTCCTCAGTCTCCGCTGCACATCTAGAGTTGACCACTACAGGGCAATCTCCAGGGAGAGGGCAGGGTGCAGGTGGAACTACAGGGTCAGATGCCTAGGTGCATCATGGGTACGGGACAGCTGAGCTCAGAGCCCAATGTGTTCTGGGGAGACCATTCCCCTTCCCCTGCCAGACTCAAGGGCCAAGAGCTTCCGGATGTCACAGCTGCTGCCCTGCCGGGACCCTGCGACCGTCACTGCTGATTGCAGCATGCGTTGTTCGTTCCATTTTTAACAGCTCTGCTGGGCCCAGGCTGCCTAAGCGATCCAGAGGCGGACCCAGCTTTTGATTGCGGCACTAAAAATATCAGCGAGGTATCTGATGAGAGCGGAGCTGGGGGCTCGGCCTCCCCTTCATCCAACCCCTTGGCTCTTTGCTGCCTTCATGCAGAGGAGGTTGGGGTCCCTGGAAGCTGGGGGCAGGTAGGCCCCATCACGCCAGTGCTTTCTGCAAGCATCTAGGCAGAAAACAGAAAGGCTGTCCACATATTTGGGGGACCTTTCTAAAGTGACTCCTAAGTCATTTAAGTTTGTGTATTTGTATACTTGTGAATATGGGGGGTGGTCATAGGACAACTTGCAGGAGTCAGTTCTCTCCTTCCAGCATGTGGTCCTAGGGATCCAACTTAGGTCATTGGGCTCGGCAGCAGGCACCTTTACCTACTGAGCCACCTCGCTGGCCTTTAAGTCTTTTTTGAGTGGTGTGGACAATGTCTGATGTTTGGGGACTCTGGGCAAGCAGGTTGCTGCATCTGTGCTGCGGAGGAGAGCTGGAACTTTCCCAGGCTTTTGTGTGCCTTTCACCTTGCTTCCCTTGTGGTGGGTGAACAGATCCTGCACCTCCTAGTGTCTCTCCCACCCACTGGCTCTTTTAAGCCTGCCCCTTGGCCTCTGCTTAGCTCAGGTCATTGACTGCTAGGGGCACCCTTCTGCCCGTAACATGTACCTATGTCACCCATTGCTGTCAATATTTTCTAAAAACTCAACTCTAGTAGGCCAACACTCAACTTTTTGTACCTAACTCCTTGGTCTAGCCTGTAAGACTGTCAATGATGTGACCTCAGCAGACCATTCTATTCTGATTTCCTTTCTAGGTTCCCTCAGTAACCAGTCATATTGGGCTGTTGTCTGTTCCTGGTACATACTCCATGTGGTTCTGCCTCTGGCTCTCCAAGGTCTAAGGTAACTAATGGCAAACCATTTTAGGGAGCCTGCAAGCTAGCACAAGTCACAGAGTTCATGGGTCCTTTTTCTGGAGAAGAGGTTTGGGACAGGACAGAAAAGCTTGCTCTGGGAACCTGGTTGCCAGGTGGTGTCCTGCTAAAGTAGCCCACTGAGGTCTTTTGGCCTTAAAATCCATGTGGCTAGCCACACTAGGCACGGTGGACACAAGAATGCTTCCCTGAGTGCCCTCAGGACCTGGTCAAGCTGCTGAAGGTTCTGCATCGAGGCTGATGCAGGGCTTCATCTTGGACTCTGCCTACAGGGCCTGTACCCAGAACCTTGTCAGTTAAGGGTGAGCTCACAGAAGGAGGGGCAAGACAGTTTTATCAGATGGTCTAGGCAAACTGGGAAACCATGGAACTTGGAAAACTATAGAACATTGGCAAACTGTGTAAAAACCCTACTACCCAGCCATCAGCCCCCAGCCCTCTATACCCACCCTGACTCTATATTGTGTGTGTGTGTATGTGTTTGTGTGTATGTGTACGCCAAAGCCAATGCTGAGTGTTCCTCAGTTGCTTTTCCCCTTATTTATTTATTTTTATGTGTATGAATATATTGCTTGTATGTATGTAAGAGTTCCCATGTCATGAAGTGCCCACGGAGGCCAGAAGAGGGTGTCGGATACCCTGGAACAGGAGTTATGGATGGTTGTTAGCTGCCATGCAGGTACTGGGATTCAAACCCAGGTCTTCTGAAAGAACAACCAGTGTTCTTAACTGCTGAGCCATCTCTCTAGCCCCTCCACCTTAATTTTTGAGACAAGGTCTCTTACTGAACCTAGAGTTCACTGAGTTGGCTAGACTGGCTGGCCAGCAAGTTCCAGGGATCTTCCTCTCTCTGTCTCCCCAGCACTGGGGTTACAGGTACCCTGGCTTTTTACCTGGGTGCTGGGGTTCCAAACTCAGGTCCTCATACTTGCACAGCAAGCACTTTGCTGACTGAGTCATATCCCCAGCCCGTGACCCCATTTTTTTTTTTCAAGACAGAGTGTTACATAGCCTAGAGTGTCCTCGAACTTGATTCAGATCACCTTGAACTCCCAATTCTCCTGCCTCTACCTCCCAAGTGCTGCGATTACAGATGTGCCACCATGCCTAATTCACCCTTGACTCTTGAAAGCCAGGGCTACTAGATCCCCAGAGCTGCCAAATGCCCCCTGCCCCATTGTTGACATGGGAAAAATGAGGCCCAGATGAGGGAAGGGATTTTCTCAGTTAATGACAGTCCTTTCCTGCTTCTCTTTGCTTATGGGGCAGGGAGGGCAGCCTCCTGGGTTCTTGTTTTGTTTCTCCACATCTTTGTCAAGTAGGCATGTTTGACCTATGGCCCACATGTGGCCACATTTGACCAAGATAGCTATGAATTTGGCCCAACACAAAATTGTAAACTTACTTAAAACATTGAGAGGTTTTTTTTTTTTCTTTTTGAAATCTTTTTGGTAACTGGATTGCACAATTCTGGTTGTGAACTTTGTAGATAACAAGTCACATTGTTAAAGGGTTGGGCATGCTGGTAGAACATCATCTCCCACTGAAATACTGAAATCTTGCCATTCCTTTAGATCTGGTATACTCTTCCTTTGCAAGCTAGTAGAGTCCCTTCCTGTGTGTCCTTTAGAGGGGCAGAAGCAGACAGGGGAGTCTTGCCCTGAGGGTCCCTCTTCAGCTTTCTGATGATGCCCTGAATCTTATCCTTAGCAGATTTGAAAAGCTCCCTGCACCTTGACACTCGGCACAGTGAGCTCTTGAGGACAGGACTGAGTTGGCTTCCTGTGGCATAGAAAAAGAGCTTGGTGAAGCCAAATGAAGGGACTATTCCAGGGTCTGTCTTGGACTTGCATCCGCCCACAGACATGGCTGCCATGGAGACTCACAAAGATGCATCCCCCCCCACCCTGTCCTCCCATCTCTCTTGGGCTTCACTACCCAGGCCACCATACATACCAGCCTAGGGCAGAGAACTGCCCTTTCTCTCCTACTCCTCTCTGCTTATGGGGCAGGGAGGGCAGCTGCCTTCCTGGGGTCAGAGCTTTTCCTTCTGCTGCTGGGCCTCAGCCCTGGGAGAGTGAGTGGGAATGGATCTGTAGAGAGCAGTTGGCTAGAGTCCAGTAGTCATGCCATTTCCATGGATATCCTGGGCATGAAGAGATTGGTACCAATGACACTTCTACCTCAAGGTTGTCCCTGGTGGGCTTGTAAAAAGGCTATGCTGTCTTTGTCTTGTCCTTCTTCAGGTCTTAGGTAGAGAGTATCTGGCTGCCCAGTACACAGCCAGTCAAACTTGCCTAAGGATAATGATGGGGCTTCATCAGAAGGCTCAAGAGGGAACCCTCAGGTCAGGGAGAGCCACGAGGCAATCTCCTGCTTTTCTGGTCCTTCTGAGGCCACACCATCCTCCCTCCTTCCCTCTGCCCTCTAGCTCAGTTTTCCTGCCTTTCTTTGCCAATAAGCTTTGTTTGTTAGCTCATCAACACATGCTCCTAAAATAGCTGACTTCTTTATCTCAGCCTTGGGCCCAGCCCTATACTGACTTCCAGGGTCTGGGTCCTTGAGTGGTAAACTCCCAAGAGAGTTTCTGATTGGCCTGGGGTGGGCCAATGACTTGTCTCCTGTTGGACCAGATATCCACTTTGGATCCAATTGTCTTAGGCCAGCAGGCAGGGTGAGTGGTACCTGTGCCTCCCCTGATGGTGAGTGGGCAGATGTACTGGAAGGAGGCTGGGCCAATTGATCTTTCCTCTAGGACCTTGGCTTTGCCCCTAGGTCAGTTAGAACCCAGGGAGAGGCTATCATGGGATATTCAAGACTGAGTTATTATAACAAGCAGATATTTATTTCTTGTGGTTCTGGAAGTTAGGCACTCCAAGATGGAGGGACAACATCTAGCAAGGGCCATCTTGCTTCTTCACTATGAAAGAAAGAGAGGGTGCCCACTCCTGAGAACCCTTTTGTAAGGAGTCAGACCTACCCCTGAGAGTGGACCCCAAGGGGTCTAATTCTCTCCTCCTCCTCCTCCTCTTCCTCCTCCTCCTCTTCCTCCTCCTCCTCTTCCTCCTCCTCCTCTTCCTCCTCCTTCTCTTCCTCCTCCTCCTCTTCCTCCTTCTCTTCCTCCTCCTCCTCTTCCTCCTCTTTCTCCTTTTCCTCCTCCTCCTCCTCTTCCTCCTCCTTTTCCTCCTCCTCCTCTTCCTCCTCCTTCCCGCCGCCACTGTGGCCAGAGTCGCTGCTCGCATTCCGCCTGTAGGTGGCGCTGCAGAGGCGCTCGGAGAGTAGTGGAGGCGAGTGGGCGCGCTTTGCGGCCGACTGGGCGATCTCGGGTTGGGGAGGCTCTGGAGGCTAGAAAGCGGGTGTCAAGGAAAGGCACGAGTGGCAGCTAGAGCCCCAGTTGTCCCTCGCGCTGGCCAGTCCATCTTGCTCCTTTCCACGTAGGAGGAGAGGCACCCGACCGTGCTCCTACCGCAGACGAAGAAAAGCGCGAGCTTTTTCTAGTCCCTAGCTTCTCCTCCTCCTCCTCTTCCTCCTCCTTCTCCTCCTCCTCCTCCTCTTCCTCCTCCTACTTCTCTTCCTCCTCCTCTTCCCCCCTTGTTCTTTGGTTTCATGTAGCTCAGGCTGGCCTCAAATTCACTGTGTAGCTAAGGATGACTTTGAATTTCTAATCCTCCTGTCTCTACCTCTCAAGTATTGAGATTACAGGCATGTGCCACCCTGTCTGTTTTTGTGCCATGCTGGGGACTAAATCCAGAACTTTCTGTATACTAGTTAAGCAGTTTACTATGTGAGCCACATCCTCAGACCCCTAATTACCTTTAAAGGCCCCACCTGTTAATCCTCTTATAACAGTTGTCCCATGTCAGCATGGGGTTTGGAGGGAACATACATTTAGAGCATAGCGGTAGTCTCCTTTCCAGATCCCCAAATTTGTTCCTGGACATGCTGGGCAGACTTTGAGTCCATCTGCAACCCCTTAATGGAAGGTAGAGTAGCCCAGAACTAAAGTATGTATCACTTAGCTCTTCCCTAAATCACACTCTGGTTGATCTAAGGCAGCTCCACCCTGACCTGGCACTGCCCTCTCTTCCTTCCAGTTTATCTACTACCTGAAGGCCTGCAGTTCCTCATAATAGGGTACTTGGGTTGCTTGGTGATGAGGGCAGGAGTCAGGGACCTGCTTTGTGTGATGGCACCTCCTCCTTGTGTTAGGAGGGACCCCAGCAAATTGGTCCTCATCTGCAGGTACTATCCTGACTCTTCCCAGCCCCCTCTGTCCCTTTGATGGTGTTTAATTCTTTTGTGGAGTTTTAAAATATGTCTTCAAATTCTTTGAGGCTAATTCTCCTTTATATGTGGGCTGGACTTAGAGACTTGTTTTTAACACAGAGTGATGGCGTGTGACTTCTGAGACTGGGTCATACAAAGTGTGGCTTTCTCCTGGCTTTGGAAGAAGCAACTGCCCTGTTGTGACATCCTCCCAGCAACTATGTGTTTGAGGAACTGAGGCTTCTGGCCCACAGCCATTTGCGTGTGTCACCTTGGAGCTCATCTTCCTGGCTCAGTCTAGCTTTCAAATGCTTGTAGCCCTGGCAACGTCTTGACTGTAACCTCAAGAGAGGACTTGAGCCAGATCCACTCAGCCAATGTCCCCTCCCAACCTTGTGACCCCTATATACCAGCAGATAGTGAAAGTTGCTACATTAAAGCCAGTGAGTTTGGGGTAGTTTGTTACACGGCAATGAATAACCAGTGCACTTCTGAACTTGTGTGACATTTTATGGAAGAATTTTTATCAACATTCACTTCTGCTCAGGGCAGGACCAATGCCCAGCATCACTCTTGGATCCACACTCCATTCATTGACTTTAAAAGAAACTCTCTCAGGGCTGGAGAGGTGGTTCAGCATTTAAGAGCACTGGCTGCTCTTCAGAGAACCTGAGCTCAAGTCCCAGCACCCACATGGCTGGCGACTAACAACTGTCTGTAACTCCAGTTCTAGGGGATCCGACACCTTCTTCTGACCTCCATGGGCATTGCACAACATGTGTGCACTTACATGCATATCATATAATGAGCCAACACACTCATATACATAAAACAAACATAATAAATAAAATATTAAAAAAGGACCTCTCCCCAGGGAGGGGAGGGAGCTTGCTCCCCTTTGAAGGGCTCCACCCCTCTGACCCTGGCAGCCCTCTCTCAGTCTTCTTTCAAGGAAAATTTTTCCCAGTGCCCCCAAGGCCAGCGTAGTCTCAGCCCCAAGCCCAGGCACATGCACTACTGAAGGATTTTGACTGCGTTCATCCCCAATCCTTGTCTTTAGTTGGAAGAAAAGGGGCTCTGTTCTTGAGGCTTTCATGAAAACTTTGAAGCTTCTTGGAGAACTGGGTTACATCTGAACCCCCAGATCCCAGCAGGCAGGGCTTTGTGGGTCCAATGGAGAAAGGTCCAGGGTGGAAATCAGGAAGCTGCATCCTGGTCTTGCTATTCATTAGGTCTTGTGGTGGAAATTGTATGATTTCTTTTGCCATGTTGGACCTCTGTTATCTCTTCTGTAAAATTAGGCCAGTAGTATCTGTCCTGTGTATGTTCAAGATTGCTGTAAAGGGGCTGGGAAGATGGCTCAGTAGGTAAAGTGCTTGCAGTACAAGCATGAGGATCTGAGTGCAGATCTCTAGCACTCATGTAAAAATATGGGTATGCTGATACATGCCTGTAATTCCAGCAGTGATGAGGCAGAGACAAGCAGAGCCCGGGAGCTTGCTGGACAACCAGTCTAGCTGAATCAGCGAGCTCCATGTTCAGCATGAGAGTCCATATGTATAGCTAAAGGCTACATAACAAGAAACAATGCCAGACCAGGAGATACATTCCTTTGAGTTGTTGGCCAGGGTGGCCCAAGAGACTCCCAGACAGTAACCCAGCATAGAACTGGGAAAAGGATTAGCAGACCCTAATCTTATCTAAAGGAGTATTGACAACTGCTGCTAGATGAGGAAGAGCTGATCTTCCTAAAACAAGGCTCTCTAGATAAGCTGACTAGATTCAGCAGATGGACAAGCACTGGGGAACAGCTAGGGGCGCTGACAACACAGTGGACAGTAACAGGGATAACAGAGTATATGGGCTCCAGTGTTGCGGGGGGGGGGAGGCTATGGGAGGGTGCCATTTGGGAAGTGGGTATATAGATGAATAAGATTGTTTGGAATGTTCTGTATGATATACACACACAAAATCAACAAATTTTAAAAATGAGTTATTTTTGAGGAGGAAGCATAAAAACTTACTTCATGTTAATTAGTAGAGGTGATAACCATAACCACTGAAATCTACCTGATGACTGTATATCCATACTCAGGTGCCAAGGATCCGAGTGTAACCAACTGTGACTAGTAATAATCAGATACGTAGAGATTAGAGACGCATGTGCAAACATCTAAGTGTTAGTAGCATTAGAAATGAGTCTTTCTGTAGGAAACAGTATATTTTAAAATGAAATGGAGATTTTTTTAAAGGATAAAAACTCATTCAATATTATGTCTTACAGGGTTTATACTGAGTTCAATATTGTATAACTGTATTAATTCAACTGTGAACCTAAAAATTTATAGCCACTTTTGAAAGAGATGTATCTTTGCTCTGGAAATTGATATTGAATGTGTTAAAGCTGTAACAAATGCTTCTTCTAATCATGTGGTTATTAAATAAATTTAAAAAAATCAAAAAATAAGATAAAATCTTTAAAAAAGAAAAAAAAAAGGTGGAGGAGGTCAGAGAGATGGCTCAATGGTTAAGAATGCGTGCTATTCTTACCCAAGCACAAGAACAGAGTTCCCAGCACCCAAGTGGACTGTACAATTGCTTGTAACCAGCACCTTCTTCTGGTCTCCAAAGGCAGTATGTGTACACACACACACACACACACACACACACACACACACACAAACATACACACACGATTGCTGTAAGGAGCAAATGAGAAAATAAATATGCAAATGTTTTATGAACTGTAAACACTCCACTTGTGCAAGGATTAAAAACATACTCTTAAGGAATTGAAGGTTTCTTGGTGACAGGAGGCACCACCTTTTGAATGCTAACTGTGTGTGGAGGCGTTACATCTATCACCATATTTAATCCTGACACGCACCACAGAAGTCTAAGAATTTCCGTCTCTTGCACTTCAGGATTAGGAAACCGAGGCCAAGCTCAGAGGCCCTGCTTTCCTACCTGCCTGTATCGTCATGCTTTGAGTATGGATTCTGGCCATGGTGACTCATCCCTGAGGATTCAGAGAAAGAGAGAGAGAGAGAGAGAGAGAGAGAGAGAGAGAGAGAGAGGCTCATGATAAGCCCTGGTTTCTCAACTTCCTGGTCCCCTGCTCCCTAAGGAGCCAGTCCAGAGGGTCAGGGTTCTAGAGCTTCTGGAAGTGAGACCCAGATGTATATGCCTTGTCTAGTGGGCTTCCTAGAGACAGGAGCAAGGAGTCCAGATGGCACCTGACTGAAACCTTGTTGGGAAGAATAAATGGTGCCCCTGTGAGAGTCAAGGGCCAAGGAATCTAGTGCCTTCACGAGGTGAGCTAGACAGTGGGATGTTAAAAGCAGACCTGTTATACTTAGCCCTGGGAGAAGGTCCCAGGGAAGTCTGTATATGTTAGTACTGTGCCTTGGAGGTCTCAGACCTTTCCTGCTGACCTAAGATCCTGTCCCTCCCATCTGGGTTTCTTGCCTGGGCACTGGGGGCTTGCTTCTTGAAACTCTTTGGAGAGCTGTCCAGAGTCTAGTATGCCCAGGGGCCACAGCTGCCTTAGTCGGTTTCTTCAGAATAGCCTGGTAGGCCCCATCTGTAGGTGAGATGAACTTCCTTACTGCTTATAGTCTGGGTAGTGTAACCTGCCCTCCCCCAGCATTGTAGACTTGATTTCCATGTTTTAAAAAATATATATATATATATTTTATTTATTATTCTTATTTTATGTGCATGAGTATATTGTTGCATGTAGGTAGGTACACCCATGTCGTGCAGGACAGTTGTTAGCCACCATATGGATGCTGGGAATCGAACCCCGGTCCTCTGCAAGAGGAGTCAGTGCTCTTAACCGCTAAGTCATCTCTCCAGCCTGTTTTCATGTTTTTGTTTGTTTGTTTGTTTGTTTCTTCCTTTTGAGATAGGGTCTCATGTAGTCCTGATTGGCCTCAAACTTACTATGTAGCTGAGGATGACCTTGAACATCTGATCCTCCTACTTCTATCCTTAGTGTTCTGAGATTATCATGCCCAGTTTATGGGGTCCTGGGTTGGAACTCAGGGATTTGTGCATGCTAGGCAAACACTCTACCAATTGATCCCTATCCCCAGCCCCAAACTCCATATTTGCAAAGGAATTTCTGAGAATCTCCTCCAGATGAGCTTAGCTCAGGTCTGAATGCTCCTGTTTCTGGTCTTGTCCTAGTGCTGTGGTACATGTCCCTTGACCTGGGTCATCCTGCCCTTAGCCTTTTGAAAAACAAGGCTGTCTTGCTCTTCATTGTCCTTCAGGCTGAATGCCATCTTCTCTCAGATCACTCACATAGCCTCTGGAGTAGGGCAGGTGCTGTGGGGAAGCTTCAGAATGAGGGGGTCAGTAGAGGCTGTAGGAGGGAATGTTGCATGACTCTCAGGGTTGAAAGCTTCCCAGTGACTGCTCCTGGCCAACAAGGTGCCCCTTGGCTCCAGGCACTGAGCACCACACTTGCTCACTGGGGACTGGAACATTCATTCCCCCATACAAGAGAAGGTCGAGAAGTTGCAGAGTTGCATTTTCCTCCTCCCCTGCTATGTGTCTCTGAAGATGAGTCATTCACTTTCCTTTCCTCCCTTCCCTGTCAACCCCCCCACCACTGGCTCTGAGTGGCTGCCTGCGTTGCTATATAAGCCATTGGCTCTCTGACTCTTCAGCAGGAGGAGAGCCCCACTCTAGACTGGGATCTAGGGCTCAGCCACCTTCATGTAGTCTCCTAAAACTTCCATCAAACAGCTCCTGTTTCAGGAGCTGTCAGGTACTCAGGAGAAAGAGGCCTGACTTCTGTACATGGGGCTTGTGGTTGAGTGGGGGAGAGGAACATTATACATGAAACCACATAGGCCAGCATGCAGTTAACTCTGGGGTGTGTGGTATAAAGAAGAGAGTAGCCTGGCCTGTAATCCCAGCTACTAGAGAAGTTGAGACTGGAGGATTCAAGCCCTGCCTAGGCTATATCGAGAGCTAATCTCAAGGCCAGCCTGGGGAACTGTGATGATTAATCTCCATTGTTGACTTGATTAAATTTACAGTCAGCTAGGAGACATGACTCTGGGCATGTCTGAGAAGGTGTTTCCAAAGAGGTTTAACTGAGGTGGGAAGAGCCACCCCAAATGTGAGGCTAGGGGCTCAGACTGAATAAAAGGGGGGAAAGGAGAAAAGCCAGATGATTGCCAGCATTCTCTTTTCTAGTTTCCTGGTCTTCCAAGATGTGAGCATCTGCCACACATTCCCACTGTCACAGAGCCACCTGCCACAATGGACCCTATCCCCTCAAATCACAAGTCAAAGAAATCTCTCTGTTCTTAAGTTGCTTCTTGTCAGAAATTGGGTCACAGTGATCAAACAAACAAACAAACAAACAAATAACTAATACAGCAATTTGGTGAGACCCTGTCTCAAAATTCAAAGGAAGGCTAAGAATATAGCTCGGTGGTAGAACACTTGCTTAGCATAGGTGAAAACCAAGGTTCAATACCCATTATTGGGAGAGGGAAGTCTGTTATGGTGGTTCCATATGTAATCCTAACACTTGGGAGGCTGGGGCAGGAGGATTGACATGAGGATCCTATATCATTTAAAAACAAAAAGGCTAGCTCAGTTGAAGACCTGAATTTAGATCCCAAGCAGGGTCAGCCTGGGCTGCATTGTAAGACCTTGTTTCAAACAAGAATCCACTCAGGTAGGAGGTCAGTGTGGATTGTGGTGTGAGGATGGAGAGAAGGCCTGGTAGGGGCCTGACCTTGGTCTTTGGTTGGACACAAACCTGGCAGAGTTTCCAGGTCAAAACTGGGTGCCAGGGAAGGGGTTCTTGCAGGCATAAGCATGAGAATAGGCATGCTCCTGTGATTCCTATACATATGTGAGCCAGGATGGTTCACCTGTACTTAGGTCTCAACTTCACCCAACCTATCCACTCCTGCAAACTCACATTCAAGTTCAAGTTCTCTGACTCCCAAGCCTGTGTGTCCCTTTGGCTGGGTGCCACAGAGCTTTTGCTCCTTCACTCAAAAGTTGTGCTGCCTCGCTCTCCTTGTCTGACTACTAGCAGCAGGAGCAGTGGCATTGCCTCATGGTAGCTTGCAGATCAGAAGACAGGAAGGATGGGAGGCTGTGTGTGCTGTTCCTGTGCATCCTCAGCACTCCACCTGTGATTCAAGTATTGAACTGAATTCACTCTCACTTTCATTCACACACCAAAATTAGCAGAGGATGTGTCAGGCAAGGTAATTCATTTTTCCAAGTCATTCACTTGCTTAGTGTACATTTTCCTGTGCTGTCCCGGGCACCCACCCCTCTTCCAGCCTACTGCTCTTCTGATCAACTCTTCCAGGCCTGCCTAGAGTCCAGACTCACCAGGATTCTGTGGCATCAGCCTCCTCCATCTCCTACCCATGTAGGCTGGCAGGACCAGGGTGCAGAATGCAGCCTAGCTCTTTCTATCAGCCCATCCTACAATCCCACACCTGGTCCCCAGGAACCAGGCCTGCTCCCAGGCCTCCTGGGAAGCTGCAGTAATTGGCTCAATTAATCAGCTCAATTAGCACCTTCCGGGTGAGCACGCCAGCTCCAATCCTGCCTGGCCTTTGCCAGTAGGCTCCACCCACATCTGCTACTGCATGCCAGGTCTGGTGCTAGGCACCAAGACAAGAGTAGAGGGAAGAAAAAGGAGGCTCCCTGCCCTGGACACACCAGCCGCTGCATTTTTTCAGGAGCCTCCCACCCTGAGTCCCTGTGCTCTGTCTCCCTCAGTGCGCATTTGGAGGTGAGTTGACAGGGGACAATAGCCTGTCTGTCCCTGCCGACTGTTGCTTGCCAGCTGTACTTACAGAAAGGATTCTTGTTGTTGTTATTGCTTTTTGTTGTTGTTTCATTTGGCTTTAGGAGCAGGTTTCATGTAGGCTAGGCTGGCCTCAAACTTACTATGTAGCAGTATTATGATCTTGAACTTCTGATCTTCCTGCCTCCACCTCCCAAGTGCTAGGATCATGAGTGTGCTTGTTTTAGTTATATTTTATTTTTATAGCATTTATTTTACTAGAGCCCACAGACAATCTTTTGAGGAAAGTACTATTTCTATTTTCATCAAGATGGGGTCTGGAAGGAGCAAATGAGCCACCATCCAAAGTCACACACACTCTCATCTTGAGAGGTGACACTCTGGGCTGCTGTGTGCTCTCTGCCTCTGGAGAGGGGGATTTGTGGTCCTCTTCCATCAAAGAAGCCCAACACCTCAAACAGATTCCCCCAGGCTAAGCCTCCCCAGGCTAAGCTTCCCCGGCCTACTGGGCTGCTGACCACTTCCTGATACCCTTGTTATTTCCACCCATGCCCTTGCCACAGGCCCCTTGGCCATCCTGGGCCAGACTTCACCTACCCCATAACCCTTAAACTTCTGTTGCCCACGAAGCAGAAGCTAAAGTATATGGCACTCCAACTCCACAGGGGTGCAGGGAGGGGCACTCCTCAGCATCACGTAGATGAGCCACTTCATGGAAATGTGACACAGGGCAGAGCCTGACTTGGTTCTTTGGGGGCCTAGAGAAGCCCTGTGAAGAGCCTGCCCCTAGCTAGGACAGCAGGCCCAGTGTGGTGGAAGAGAACATCTGGATATCTTATGCTCCCCTTGGAGAGAAACCAAGGTAAGGAAGAAAGGGAGGGGATGAGGATAAGAAGAGAGGAAAGGGAAACCTTTGACTTTCTCTCTCAATACACACTCCCACCCTTAGCATTCTGCATGGTATGATAGGGTTTGGAATAAGACCATTGCAGTGGGCCTGAATGGTTGGCCTCCTAAGTAATTCTACACCCTAAGCATGGGAGTCCAAGAGTGTGGGCAGTAGAGGACCTGACACACACTAGGCTCCCCAACAGTAGGAGGGGGTGGGTCACAGGCATGTCTTGTCCTGATCCCCTCAGCAGCCCCTTCCATGTCAAGCTGGAGGTTTTGTTCATTTCCTTCCAGGAGGGAGATTGAGTAACCATTTTTTGAGGAAGTTGGGAGGCCTGTTTGGGGCTCTTGACTCATTTCTTGTCCCAGCCCCATAAGGCAGATGCCCCCCTAATGCTGACTTTGTCTCCTGGGTACCTCTATTCTCTCTGGGGCAGTTGGAGATGAGTCAGGGTTGCGCAAAGGGAGACCCAGAGACTTTCTGGAGTGGTTACGTGCCTGGTTTCTGAGACTTTGCTGTGGTCTAATTGTTGCCCACATTCACACATTGACACCCTGGCCTGTAGAGTGAGTATATTTGGAGATTAAGACCCTTGGGAGGAGATTTGGTCCTGAGGGTAGCCTTTCTGGGATTTGTGCTCTTGTTAAAGGGACTTCAAAGGACACCCCCCCACACACACCTGCCACATGAGGACCCTGTGGAAGGGTAGCCATCTATGTCAAGAGGCAGTGTGCCCTCGTGTCCCCACCCTCATCCTGCATGGACTGAAGTCAGGGAAGGAAGAAGAGCTAGGGTCTCCATCCATGTAAGTAGGACTAAAACGGAAGATCCAGAAGGCACAGAGGCAGCTATGTCAGGGTCCCTGCTTCTCAGAGCATCTCTGTCAGCTGTGGCAGCCCAGGCAGCCCCATGACATTCACATCTGCCAAACCCTGACTGCCACAACGACTGTCATATGTGTAGCACAGGCACCAACCTGGTCATTCTTTCTCTGGCTTCCATGTTGACATTCAGATAACCTTTCTATCTTGCTTTTTTCCAAATCTGGGAGATGAACCCCTGACTCAGTGCCAGACACATAACCAGAAAACAAGTGGGTTGCTCCAGAGTATTGGGTTTAGTCCCCGACTCCCCCTGCTCTCAGGCACCATCTCCTTTATTCAGAAGAGGGACTGAAGACCCCCAAACTGCTAAGAGGGTGTGACCTCAGCTCTGGCTGTCTGAGTGGAAAGGAACAGAAAGCAGGGAGGCCCCAGGGAAGGTACAGGCAGCTCCAACAGTGACAGCCTACATGGGAGGAGGGGTGCTGACATGTCCCCTGGAGACAGATCCCCAGGGGCACTCCCAAGGATGCCCAGATGTGTCCCTTCTCTCCCAATGTGCTCTCCATCCTCAAACTGCTGACATGTCACAGGCTTTGGAGACCTGCCCAAGCTGGCATTAGGAAAAAGTGAAAAGCGCATTGCTCGCTGGCTTGCTTTTTTTGTTTTTTTTCTTTGTCTTGGGGGCTGGTTGGGTGAGTTATTTCTCATCTCCTTGTGTCCCCAGGGCTCCCACACAGTGCCTGTGGGATGTTAACTGTTCCCTGGGTTGGTTGTTGGGTGTCCAGGTGAGCTCAGGGCCACAGTGGGGAGTGGGGTGGGGGTGGGGTTGCAGGAAGACTCATTTCCTGAATGACTGACAAGGCAGATACCATCTCTCCCATCTCTTCCCGGGGAGCCTGCTTACAGAGGAGTTCATCGCTGCAGTCAAATGCACCTCTCTGTCCTGTGCAGATAAACTCATCACTCTGGAAGGCAGGCAGGCAGGGAGGCCTGGGGGTGGCTGTGGGGAGGGGCTTGTGCCCACTTTGTGTCCCCGATTTGGTGCCTGGTGGCTGGCAGGATGGAAGTCTCATGAGGCATACTTTCTTCCTCTCTTTTGTCCTTCATAAAAGCTTAGGCAGGGTGGCTGGGAGGGGACTCCCACCCTGTCCCTGGAGGAGTGGTGGGTGAGTGGAGGTGACAAGGGCGTGAGCTATCACTTCAGAAAGAGAGATAGAGGCAGAGAAATCTCAGTTGTGCCATTCCATTCCCTAGGGCAGATAGTTCAGACTCTGGATCCCAAGCTAAGGATCCAGAACTGTTCCCAGAGAATGGGACTGAGAGTTGGCCTTTCTGGCCCCCTACATTCCTCAGCTTCAAGATGCACCTACAAGGTAGATCAGCAACTTTTAGTTCTTTTGGGGTCAAGGATGCCCTTGAAATGTGACAAAGACTATACATTCTCTCCCTGTCTAAAGGTTCACACATGCTCTGCTCAAATGCTTCTGTCTACTGTGTGTGGGTGCACCCAGAACCCCTGGCAGCTCACCAGTGTCTATTGGGAAGTCCTAGACTGGCAGCTTCAGGTCTAGGTGTACACATGTGTACTGTATGTATGAACTGTATACATGCAGCAATAGTGTCTCGCTGTCTGTGAAGCTGGATGGGCTTCTAGGCTAGCTAGGCAGACATCTCAGATAAAACAGCCCTGCTTTGCTGAGGGATCCAAGTGTTCCATATCAGGTCACCCTGGCTCTGTGAGTACTGACCTCCAATTTTCAGAGCGCGCGCTCTCTCTCTCTCTCTCTCTCTCTCTCTCTCTCTCTCTCTCTCCCACACTCATTCCTGGGGCCTTACCACTACTAAATATCCCAGAATCACCTGGCATGTGGGGATGAGAATGTATCCCGCTGGAACTGTGGACATCACACTATACAGGATGAGGGGCCCTCTGTGGGAGTTAGAGCCAGCTGATCTGGGGACCGTCACTCTCCTGGGCGTGGAAGAGAGTTCCTTGGCTTATTCTGCTTTGCCCTGAATTCCAGATGGCCTTGTTTGAGATGACTGGACATGCTGGAAAGCCTCCTGTCCTCTGGAGCTGAAATCTGCTCCCATCCTGGATGTCCCCTGGATCCTTCGTGAAGGAACAGCCTTGGAAATAGCTACTGCTGAGTGCTTGCTGGAACCACAATTCTGATTCAGCCTCAGGGCAACACTAGAAAGTGATTCTAGCTAATGGCCTTGGAGACAGACAAGGAGCAAGGCACAGAGAACAGAGGGACCCCTTCTATCCCATAGGCAAGTGTCATGGGAGCAAGTGGTTTGTAAACACCTGATGTAGTACCCATGGGGAGAAGGCATCGTTGGATACAGAGAATGGCCAGTGCTGAGGCTGGCTGGACAGTGCCCCTCTGTTCTCTGCATTCCTTTATCTGACCTGGACTGAGTAAGGACCTTGTGTGACATCCTTACTCAGCTTCACCTCTAGGTTCAGCCTGCCCTGAGAAAGTAACTTATGTATTCCCAACCACCAAGCAGGATGGCCGTTAAATTGACTGGTAGTCTATAACCTCTCTGGAAGCTTAGGCAAGCAACTGAGAGGGCAGGAGGCCTATCTCAGAGCTTGTCTAAAGATCCTGAGCCACAGCCAAGGGAAGCCTGTCTCTGGGAAGGCTGCAGGGCCCCAGAACTAGAGGCAGGAATGTGGGTCTCTCAGAGCAGGGTTGGACTATCGTTCCAGCCCAGTGAGGTGTAGATAGTTACTAGTTTTACATCCAGAGCAAACTCAGCAGCTTAGCAGGGAGTGGTAAGGTGGCCCTGCCCACCCCAGCTTGTAGTGCCACATTTGTTCATTTCAGTTCTTCTTTGTGATATGCAAATACATATGTATATATACATATATATATATATATATATATATATATATATCTCCTGATCCTCACTGCTTTGTCTGCCCTTGAGCAAATGGACATGATTCCAAAAGGGCTCAGGACTGGCCCTTCCTTTTGAATCTCTTTCCTGCCCCATTTTCAGTTCCCCAAAGAGAAGTTAGGGGCTATAGCCCAGGGTTGAAGGGTACTAAATGATCAAGGTAGGGAGGGATGGACAGTGTCTTATGCCAGGCTCCAGGATACTTGGGTTTCCTGTTAGCTCAGCTGTGATCTTAATGAACACCTACTAAGCACTTGGCATTCCTTCACTCAAACATAACATCAAAGGTACATAATGCCATGCTTGGCCTTAGAAACAAAGGAAAGGATCTCTGTTCTGACATGGTGCACCTTCTACTGACTCCATGACATAGACAGGTATTCTGGCTTTGTTGTACAGATAAGGAAACAGGCCCAGAAAGGACCCATGCTCTCCTAGGGACTGCTCACCATAGTGTGCTCACTTTGATCTCAGTTCCTTCCTTTCCATAAGTGTTGGGGGCAGGGGTCAGATCAGTAAGCTGAAGGCTCCCTTTCACCTGTGTGGTTGGTCCAGGGGCTGAAATCTGGAGGGAGAAATTTCTGTAGGGTAGACAGGTGTTATGTCTGGAGGAAAGGGCAGAAATGGCCTGGGAGAGGTTTGAGACAAGACAAGGCTCTTATGAGCCTATGATATTGCTCAGTGTCTTGATCTTTTGAGTTCCAAGCCCTGCAGCTTGGAGAAGGTCCTCTCCTCCTTGAATTGACAATAAAATTCCCAGAAGGCCAACTTGACCTTCATTTATCATAGCACCCCATATTGTGGTATAGTTGTGAGGGCCCAGGCCTGGCCCCTTTGTTAGAGTCCCAGACCTAGGAAGAGGGGCTGTCCTCTGAAAGTTGTCTGGGTGGGGGGCATCTCTGCTTCTTGTCACCAACCCCTAGACCTTAGCCTGCTATCCAAGGTCAAGATCATCTTCTTCCTGAATCCACCTGGTATGGGGTGGAGGTGATTGGGGAGGCTTGGGGAGATTTCTAGGTGAGACCCCCCTCAGGCTGGGAAGAGGAGAGAGAGAGAGAGAGAGAGAGAGAGAGAGAGAGAGATTATTGAGAGGCAGCGCTCAGTGAGGGAAGAAAAAAGAGAGAGAGAGAGAAAGAGAGAGAGAGAGAGAGAGAGAGAGAGAGAGAGAGAGATTATTGAGAGGCAGAGAGAGGTGGGTAGGAAGGTGTGGGGGACCTTGGAAGGGGAAGACTCACCAGCCTTGTGATGAGTGCAGAGCAGATGGTCCTGAGCTGCAGTCCAGGTTAGACCAGAGTGAGGACTTTCTGAACAAGGGTTGTCCTGGTAGCCCAGTGGGACACTCCAGGTCAGTGAGCTCAGCTAATCCTGTACACAGTGACAGTGAAACAACAACACAGCCAGCCAGGGTCTGGAATGAATGGTGGCCCCGGGACCCTTTCTATCTCTGAATACCATTGCTTGCCAATTTGCCAGAAGAGATCAGTGTCAGGCAGCTAGTGTCAGGATGATGGGGATGATGGCCCTTCTGACCCCTTAGGGTTGCTGTGTCCACCCTCTGCCACTGCTGTTCCTACCTTCCAAGGCAGCCAGAACCCTACCCTGCTTTTCTAGGAGCTTCCAGTCTTATCCAGTCCTTTTCCTAAGCTAACACTGGGAAGTTCATCTTCAGGTCTTCCCTGCAGCATCCTGACAACAGGTTTGGGGGTTGAGGGGAGGAATACCCTATGGTGGCCCACCCCTTCCACCTGTGGGGGCCTCTGAGCATACTGCTTGTGGCAGCATGTCAGGAGGCTTGGCGTGGCACAGCCAGGCAGGCCTGACAGCGGAAATTGGAAGCTGGCTGCTGTTTGACAGGTATATTATTCCTGCTGCCCTCGATTTATTTACCAACCAGCATGCAGAACCCAGAAACCTCTCAGAAGGAGGGAGAGCATCAAAGCCGAGGGTCCTCTGCAAGGGTCAGGCAGCTTTGGTGTGCTGAGAGGGAGCAAGGAGCCAGGTAGGCAGGGAAGCAGAGACCCCCTAAAGGGGTTCATAGCCCCTCTGTCTGGTCCAGGGTTCTCTGGGAACATCCTTCAGGTTCCAGTGGGAGATGCTTCCTGTGTCCTGGGTGGGTCCAGAGGTGGTTGGGGGAAGTGTCTTGCTATAGCCACTGCAAAAGGGAAGGAAGTGGGGGGTGAAGGCAGGGGCTTCTCAGGAGGAGTGGAAAGAGCAGGGAAGAGTTTGGAAGATTAAGGGGCCCATTGGCTGAAAGCTGATTTTGAGTCTAGCACAGGGCTCTGGCCGCTTGCAGGAGCACATATTCCAGTTAGCACAAAGGTGCTACACAGGCCAGTGCCTAGTCATGAGGATATGTAGAATATTTGTAATCAGATAGACAGAAATCCAAGCACAGATTGGCTGTATGGCTGTATGCAACCCATGTGACCTACAGAAGGACCAGTCCCTCCAGGCTGTGCCCTCCCCACAGCACAGGGCTACAATCATGGTGTCACCCCTCCAGTCTGTTGCAAGAAGTAAATAAATAACGCACAGTTCCTTTTCTGTTTGGGACAGGGTTTCACATAGCCCAAGCTGGCCTGGAACTGACTTTGTAGCTAAGGGTGACCTTGAATTCTCCATTCTCCTGTTTCCACCTCCCAAGTGCTGGGATTACAGGTGTGCATCATGATGCCTGGTTTAATGTGTTGCTGGAGAGTGAATCCACGGCTCTGTGCATGCTAAGTAAGCACTCTACCAACCAAGCCACATCTGTAGACAACAAACAGCTTTTCAAAAGGTGTGTGAATGAATCTTAAGAAAAGATAGTGAGGTTCCCATGTAAGCTCTAAGCCATTCGATTGAAGGAGCCAAGGACTGGGGACTGGGAACATCTGTGTTGGTTTAAGGGGTCAGATGGCATGGGTGTTAGAGCCTAGATATAGCTGGGGCATCTTAGGGATGATTTACTCTGAGTGAGACAAGGATGCTCAGTGGAGGAGCCTTAGCTGCCTTGTCAGAGAGTGTGTTTGGGTGTCTGAATGTGACTGTACACTGGTGTGCATGTGTATACCATGAGGATGTGGTGCCTAACTTTGCAGTGGGCACTCTGACAGAGCCTCAGGAATGAGTGTTTGCTCCAATAGGGTGTGGCATGAGTGTGTATGGGCATTCATGGGAGAGGCATGTATTAGTGTGCTCATACATATAGCCACACACACACTGAGCACAGCACGAAAGCAGGCTTGGTGTGACTGCAGGATGTCTCCCACCATGATCCAGATGCAAGATTCCTGAAGCCTGGGCTTCTGGGGGCACAGAGCATAGAGTGAGAATGCTTGTCAACTGCAGTGGGGAGTTACAGCACAGAGCATGTAGAATGTAAACCCTTTTCCCTGGCTTCTCCTTGGGCACCTTGTCCCTGCCCGTCTCTTTCTTACCAGTTTCTGGACTGGGGATCCTTTGGCATTTTGTATTGACTGTCCCACTTCCATAGTCCCCTTAACACTGAGTATAAAAACCCAGCAACCTTAGCCTTCATGACAGCAGGGAGAGCAGGCAACAGGAAAGGGAGCAACTGTGGCATCCTGTGGGCTCTGGTTCCTGAAGGCCTCAGGGCGTCAAAGCAGGAGGCTGGGGTATGGAATGGTGAGGTGCTAAGGCACCTTTGAGGTAGTGGGCATCCTATGGGAGCACGGGGCACTTCGGAAGCAACACCTACGAGCCAAGCAGTCTCAAGTGAGCCCAGACAAGCCTCTGCATGGGCTCAGTTCCTCCTCTCTGGGGTTAGGCTGCAATAGGGCCCCTCTGCAGGAGGTTCATTTGGACCATCCACTTGCCATTCTTGATGAAGGTGAGGGATTTCCAAGCTTAGAAGAACATAAAGGACTCATCCTGTCTGTGACATTGGTTCTCAGTCTCTGGCTCTGTATCTGTCTTGGGGCTGGAAGAGACTCAAGATGAGCCTTACAAGCCAGTGTTTTGGAAGAAGGCACTGCAGAAGCCAGAAGGGCAGCCAGCTAGGAGGAGGTGGAGCACAGAGGCTAGGGCACTGTCATGTCCACATATACTTCTGTGTTGGAACTCAGCACTCTGGGGAAGAGGAAGAAACACCAGAGAGAATGGGTGGCATCGTCTCTCCATTACAGCGCAAGACCTTCCCACCACCTGCAGCCCTGTGGCCCTGCTCCTCCTGAATCCCCAGACCTGAAGGCACCTTTGTCCTCACACTTTGTCCTGCTTTATGGGGAGTGTAGGCTCCTGCACTGGCCTGACTGGCACTGGGTTTGCATTTCCCCTGCCTCTTTCCGAGTCTGGCTGTCTCCCTTCTCCTTTCTCCTCTTCCTTTCTTTCATCTTCTAATCTTTTCCTTCTCAGAACCTGAAGTGCTTTCATACTGAATCCCATTCCCCATCTTCTCTTTAAAGCACCCCTGTGCTCAGCGGACTGGTAAATAAGGAAGAAGAGGCTGTGGCTGGAGGGAGATCAGGTTGCTGAGAGCTTTAAGGTCCCAATCTGGATGCCTGCAGGCAGCCTCCTGAGGGGACTATCCCAAACCCCAGGGAGGAGGAGACCTTGGCCATACACCATCTCGTGTACCTGCACATACATACACCTGTACACTGTGTTTGTGGCACAGCATCCTCCTTTCTGAGAGGGGGAAACTGTTGAAAGAAAGCAATCAGAAGAAGTGCTGGCTTTCCACCTCCATGTATGTATACTGGGGAGTGTGCAGGCAAGGTTGGAAGTGACTCCAGGGACCCTATGTTTGGTGGTGGCTTGTTTTGTCCTCAGTCCTCCTGCCCAGAGACCTTGAGTCTGACTCTGCTTCTGGAGCTTGTAGGCTACCACTGCAGGAAGACTCTGCATCAAGAACATCCCCAGGACTATCATGAGCCCTTCCTGAGACCAGCAGGAGACCGAAAAAGACAAAGGAGGAGGAGGAAGAGGAGAAGGACGAAGAGGAGGAGGGAAGAGGATAAAGGAGAAGGGAGGAAGGAGGAAAGGAGAGAGGTGGAGGAAGAGGGAGGAAGCAGATGGAGGGAAGGGGAGCAAGGAGGAAGGAAAGAGGGAGGATGGGAAGGAGAGAAGAGGAAGGAGAAGAAAAAGCAGAAGGAAAAGATGCAGTCTAAAGAAACCCCAAGCACAGAGCTCACAAGTTGACAAGGTAGGCTGCAGCCTGTGGAGGCCCCATGCCAACTTCCCCTCCCCTCTCAAACCCTAACCCTTATCCCTATGTTCAGTGGTCAACTCTGTCGTCCCTTGGCCACCCTTTCCTAGTCTTTTCTCAGCCATGGTGGCCTACCTTTCAGCTCCTAGGCAGGGGATGCTTGACCCTGGCCAGACCAGTGAGACACTTGGCCATAGGGACTGATCCAGAGATGAGGAAGTGGGTTTTAGGACGTTTCTTGAGAGTTTGGGAAGGGACTGTATTTCCCTTGGTCTAGCTAAGGGTGGAAGAAGTACACATGAAGCTGCTTTGTCACCCTCAGGGGGACGTCCTGAGAACAAAGTACAAGATAGAGAGAGCGAGCCATTCCTGAAGCACTGACGCTGTGGTCCCCTATGCTAGCCAATGACTTTTCTTGCTCAATCCAGTAAGACTTGGGCTTCTGTCTCTTGGAAAACAAGGAGTTAACTAGCACAGATATTGATGACTTAGCCTCTCTGAGCTGGAGTTTCTTCATGTGTAAAATGATCTTTTATGAATTCTGAGAGGCTCTGTACTGAAGGATACCTAGTAGGCCCGAGGTCAGAAGCACCAATTAGTTTTGTACAAAGCTTTCCACCTTTGCTCTCTCACTTGATCTTTTAAGAAGCCCGTGAGTCTCTTGGGCTGATTAGCTGCCCCACTTTCAGAGGGAGGATCTTGTAGTCAGGGGTTACAGGTGATAGGCAGCATCTGCCACCCTTGCCTCTCTGTCCACGGGAGCTGATGACCAAGACACCACGCCGGACACCACTCCTCTGGGATCCCACAGGGTTCTGCCAATGGGAAACAGATAGAGGAAAAGTCAAAGTACTAATCCCTGTCTCCTTCCTTCTGGTCCCCTTAGGGCAGGCTGAGTCTTTTGACATGAAGTCTGCATCTCACATGGTGACCTCTCCCCAGGCTCCAGTAACTGCTTCCCTTTTTTGGACCTAGAGATCTGCTCTGCCTCCACCCATGCTCTGCCAACACACACGTACACTATTCCCTTCTTAGCTCTTGGTTTTCCCTGTTTGTGTGAGCCCTGATGTCCCCAGAGACTGACTGTCATTGCTTACCCAATGTTATTCAGTTATTGGCATTTAGGAACATGAGCTCTGCATGCTAGGATTTTGTACTTCCTGGTGTTCCTTAATTCTCCTAGGACCTCTGACATTCCCATGTTCCTTCCAAGGCCTGAGTGAGCCACACTCTGTCCTGAAGCTGTCCCACGCCCTTGCCTTCTCACCTTGCCTCAACAAAGCTGCCCTCCCCTTGCCTGTCTCCCTCTCCCCATTGTTTATGCCTCTGTCTGTTGGGTGGTATTGGTGCCTAATGGGTGTGTGTCTGACTTTCCCTGGGGTGGAAGGACCACAAATGATTCCATCTGGCTTTTCCATGTCCATGGCTGCTACTCCAGTGCAGGACCTGGCAGGCACATGATAGATAGCTGTTGGTTGAATTGAGCAATGGAACCTAGATCAGCTCCTTGTGATATAGTTCCCTGAGAGACTTTGCACTAGCAGTGCCGCTAGCCCATCCCTCATCTCTCAAAGCTCAGCTCGAGGCAGAGCACCCCCTCTGCAAGCCATTCCTTTCTGGTAGTCATGGAGGGGCCTTTAGCAGCTCCTGCCTGGCTCTCTCTTGTGGTAAGCTGCTATGTTTTGAATCTGAAACGTCCCCTATGAGGTCATGTTTTGAAGGCTTGCTTGGTCCCTAGCTGGTAGTGCTATTTTTAGAACCTTTTGGAGGTGGGGCCTAGTTGGAGCAGTCTCACTAGCCTTTGAAGGCTGTAGCTGGGCCCCTAGTTCCTGTCTGGCTCTCTGCTTCCTGGCCTTCTGTGATGTAAACAGCCTCTGGCACATGCTCCCTGGCTACAGCTCTGCCACGCCTTCCCTGTCATTATGGGCTGAAACCCTCTGAAGCCATGAGCCAACAAAACAAGCCTTTCTTTTTTAAAGTTGTTTCTGTCATATAGTTTGTCACGGTGATATACAACTAATACACAAGAAGTCCTCTGCAGAGCTGCCTCGCCAGTGCCCCACCCCATCTCCCAGCACTGTGCCTGGCATATGCTGGTCACAAAACACAGCAGTGGCCCTTGCTGAGATCTGTGGCAACTTTACTGTACATGTTCTGTGATAGCTCTTACCTGCATACCTGAGGGCAGGTAGCATTATTCCCAGAAGCAGAAGGACACAGCAGTTGTCATCTGGAGAGGAGGGTTGGGATATATCACAGGAGAAGGGAAGTCCCTTTTGATGGACAGGATGAGAACCTGGCCTTGGTCTGCAGGCTTAGGGTACCTGGGACAGGCTGGATAGTAGCCGGTGCTGAAGCCCTCTGCTTGGACTTTAACCCTCACAGCATATTAGAGTGCACACTTCTGTCCCCAGTGCCCAGATGAGGAACCGTGCTGTAGTGAGGCCGAGCAGTTTACAGATATTTTACACTTAAAGCAGCTGGGTTCAAATTCCAGCATGTCCTAGAGTTGGGGAGGAGGCAGGGAGGAGAAGTGAAGCACTCCTTAGGGCCTCCACTCTGACAGTAAGCTACTGTGTCCCATAAGCCCCCTTACCTGGCTACCTGTGATTTGGTGAGTGTACTGCTGTGCCTCCATGTTGCTGGGGGTCATGTGGTCAGGCAGGAACCAGAGTTAGAGGGAAGCAGGCCTGGCCTGAAGCCTATGTGTGAGCCATCGAGAGATCTTTCAGAGAAAGATGAGGTTTGGGTCAGTGATTTGGTTCACAGTTGCTATAGTGTTACACCTCCCTCCACCCAACTTAATGTAGTGCTGAACTGGGAAGGGAAGACCCTCAGAGATCCTTCAAACATTGGGTTCAATGTACAGCTACTAGGACTCCAGTGCTCAGCGTCGTAGCCATAGAAGGGTCACATCTTGGATGGTTGCCAAAGGGGTAAGTCAGGCAGGGTTCCCTTCATCAGACCCTTGGGTCCTGGTATTCTTTTTTGCTCCAGCTCTGGCAATTCTGGAGCCTACATGCCCTGAAGCCATCCTGGTGCAGGTGAATGGCTCATCCTTTACTCCCAGATCCATGCTAAACCGTGCAACTCCAAACCAAATGGAAGCACACCTCCAAGAGATCTGATATT
The DNA here is from genome assembly GCF_000622305.1 of Nannospalax galili. NCBI lineage: Eukaryota > Metazoa > Chordata > Mammalia > Rodentia > Spalacidae > Nannospalax > Nannospalax galili. Next base: position 1,200,838 of record NW_008360328.1, read on the forward strand.
TTAGCTCCTATGTCCTGGTTGGTTTTATAGAGGAGGAGGAGCACAGGAGCCCAGCTCAAGGGAAACAGAGTGGAATGGAGCCTGTACTCCCAGCATCCTCCCTGGGACCCTACAAAGTCCCTCTCTCTATCTCTCTGTCTCCATTTTCCTCTCTCTTCCTCCTCCTCCTCCTCCTCCTCCTCCTCCTCCTCCTTGGTCATTCCACAATTACTGTTGTTTGAGATTTTCACTTGAGTCACACACTAGAGTACAGAAAATCTCATTCATTCCTCTGGTCATGGGACGCTGTTTCCAGGGAAGGAACACACCAATCTGCCTGTCTAAGACAGGAACCTGCTCCATCCTCTCTCTGGTGTGTACACCTCCCTGGTGTTTGTAGGACGCTACCTGCAGTAGACTGGGACCACTCCTCAGGCCTCTGGTAGGAAGGGATGCCTTCCTGTACATTGGTTCCTCACTCCATTTTGACATGACCGGTGGTTTGTGTCTCTCTTTCTTCTTCTTCTTCTTCTTCTTCTTCTTCTTCTTCTTCTTCTTCTTCTTCTTCTTCTTCTTCTTCTTCTTCTTCTTCTTCTCTCCTTCCTCCTGGTAACCCAGGAGAGAGGCTATGGTTCCCAGTGGGTAATGCAGTATTGACAACTTGCTTCTCTTCTAGGTAGCCAGCTCAGTGAATAACAGATCAATTTGCAATCAGAGCTGCATCCTGGGCCCAGCACCCCCTGGGTGCTAACTCCAATGTTGAGACTGGGATATCTGTGGCCCACCTTCCCATCTGCTTTCTAGGGCTGGAAGTGGGAGGAGATGGAGCTATGAGCAGCCAGAGTGTCAGGAGGGTACCCCAGATCTGCTGGATCAGCATCTCAGGAGAGGGGCTCTGACATTTGAATGGTTTAAAGCTTGAGCGTATGGTATGACAGGTAGAGAAACTGAGGGTCCTAAAGTTGAAGCAAGATGCCAACGTCTCTGAGCTGAGTGGTGGGCAGTTCACTGAGTGACATGGTGAGTGGGCTTGGGGTGTGCTGGAGCAGGAATTGCAGGTAGGGGAAGGGAAGGCATGGCAGAGGGAAGCAGTGTGGTGGAGTGGTGTTCAGGCATGAAGATGGGTTTGGGATGAAGGGCTATAAAGTGGAATCAAGCACCTTTCCTTCTTTACTGGAGAGGAAGTGAGCCTATGAAGAGAGATACCCTTGTACCAACCTTGACTTGGGCTCTAGAGAGAGGTAAAATAGCCCAGGGAAGCTGCTACTCTGGTATGCCACACCCAAGAAGGCTTCCTGGAAGAGGAGGAAGATGGGTTCAGGGGCTCACTGATGGGCAGATGAGATGCAGAGTGTTAGGCAGAGGAGAGGTAGTGGTCCTGCCCAGGGGGAGGCTGAAGGACATCAGCCAACATGTGCTGGAGTCCTGTTTCTACCATCTTCAGTCACATACTCATCCATACCTCAGTTTCCCTATCTGTAAAATGGGGATAACAATACCAGTTCTCTCTTAGGGGGAGTGTGAGAGCAGATGAGAGCAAGTGTGTGGATGAACTGGGGGCTGCCAGGCAAATATGAGGAGCTGGGTCTGGGGTCCCACAGAAGAGGTCTAAAATCCCTGCACCATGCTAACTGCAACTTGTAGACAAGTTACTTAAGGGTTGTCATCTGTGAAATTAGAATAACGAATCTCTATGTCACAAGATAAATACACATTGTCAGCAAGACTATGTATTCCCAGCACAAAGAGGCTCAATTCACATCACAGCTTTGCTGGGGAGCTGGGTGACTGGTGGGAGAGTGGCACGCTGATCCAGCCACAGCTCTGATCAGCAGCCTGACTCTGCCTGACCTTAAGGAGCCTTAGTTTCTGGATGTTGAAAACTGGAATGCTAATGAGATGTTAGTTTACTGAAGTTGTTTGTAAATGATGGGGAGGGAGACCAGCTTGACTCTCCATCGGTGCATCAGCAGGTGGAGAGGAAACATTGGAGACATGGGAGGCAGGAAGAGGAGTAAGACACTGAGATTAGAAGTCTTACAACCCAGGGTCAATTGGGGTTGACTTTGACCCTGCCTCTACTCCAGCTCTGGCAAGCAGATGGCTTCTACTCTGGTCTGGCCACACCCTTGGGCTTCACTGGAGGCTAGTCTCTGGTCTTCTACCTAGCATTGATGGATGCTGAGGTGGGTGCCTGTGAGGGCTGCAGGCAGGATCAATACTGTAATCAACACCACACGGTTCACCAATGTTTCTTCCACACCCCAAACTAGGGCGGAGGTGGAAGTGATGAGATGCTGGGAGTTGCTGAGATGAGCGAGATTAACTGGACTGACCAGAGCTCCACTGCATGAATATGTGAATCTATGGGGGAGGAGGATTGGCAGGAGACAAGATGAAGCTGGGGTATCAAAGAGCACCCACCAGTAACAGTGCCAAAGACCCTGGTTGTTTGTCCCTTGAGCCCTGTGTCATGCTGTCTCTTTGGAGGAGTGCCTGTTGCTAACCTCAGCCACAGAGAGGGCTCTGGCAATGCCTCCTGGGCTGCACTGACCAGGATGAGAGTCTGGGGACGAGGACCCAGGTGTCGCTGCCACCACTTGCTTTCTGGTCCTTAGCCCGCATTGAATCTGCTGTGTACCCCGCCCCTTTGCTATGACAGCTTATTATCTTTACTCTGTCTCCTTTCCCATCTGTCTTGCCTCAAACCCTGGGCTCTCATGTAGCCCAGAGCAGTATGTTTTCTTTCTTGCAGCTCTGCGATGTCAGGTATGCCCGACCATAGCTGTAGGCTCCTGTCCTCTTCTGCGTGAGGCTCCAGCTCTGTCTCTCTGCTGCATGCCTCTTGCCTTTTGTCTGGGAACTGAGTGGTCTGTTTCAGTACCTACCTTGTATGGGTATGGGTCCTGCTGACCCACCTGCAGAGGTAAATTTTGTCCCCCTGCTGGCCTGATTATCAGAGATCAATCTCCTCCTGGGCTGCCACCCCAGGCTGTGCCTGAGGAGTTAAGGGCTTGGCTGGCTGGCTCGCTGACCCTTGAACCCTTGAGTCCTGCCTTGCTGCTTCTTTAGAACAGCTGCTGTTGCTAAGCTGGGGTCTAGGCACATTCCCCCAGCTCCAGAAAGGTGATCTGTTCCTCACCTGCTCCCTGGCTGACAGCCTCTGAAGCCAGCCTCTGAGCCCAGCAGTCCTACCAGGGAAAAGGCTGGCTCCAGTTACACTCTGCTAGGATTTAGCACTAACAGAATCCACTCTGCCTTTCAGGCCCCAGGGAATTTCAAGGGGGCAAAAAAGGCCATAACGCCTTCTAATGGCCTGTGAAGGCTCAGGCAGGCCGTGCAGGACTGGGTTCAAGCAGGCTGTGGACTTCAGAATTTGGATATCAATCCTCCCAGCTCTATGACTTCTCAGTGTGGAAATGAGACAAGAATCATTACACAGCAAGTTCTAGGCCAACCTGAGCTGGTGAAGACCCTGTCTCAAAACAAACAAAAAGAGAGACAGAAATGGACTAGATGAATGTGAGGAGACCACAAGAAGTTAGGAGAGAGAGGCCACTCTCTGGGCTGGTCCCTGGAACCACCCCACATCTTCTGCCATCTTTCATCCAGGTTCTCACACCAAACCTAGTGTCCATAGATATCTGTGCCGCTGTGTGGGGTCATGGAAATGTGGTCACAGGCTTGGTTACACATGGCAGTGTGTCTGTGACCCTCACTGGCCTTGTGGCCCTCATTCAGCAGTCAAGATGGCTCCTGGACCACCCCCTTTATTCCTGTTCATTCCTGTCTCCAGACTACCTAGAATGTCCCATCCAGGGGAGACCTTAGAGAAACAACAGTTAATACTGCCTAAACTCAGAGAAGGAAAGTGACTAGCTCAATATCACACATCTAGGACAGCTATGACCTCAATTCTAAGATCACTCTTTCTATGGGTGGGTGGTTTGCAAACTTGGTTCCTGGTGACTCCCAAGACCATCTGAGATGCTTTTAGACTATGTGATGGGAGGTAAGGGCTTGAGTGCCTAAGGCTTTGCATCCTCATTTTAATCTCCATTTTGTGCAGAATTGCCCCCCTCCTCTTTTATTTGATTTAATTTTTAGGTAAAATGCATGAAAATGGAATTCTATTGCAAAAACCATTGCCTTGCACCATATCACCTGGTTGCTACCCAGTCCTCCCTCCTGGTTCCCTGATTATGTCTATCAGCCTTTCCTCTTGACATCTGTCCCCTACATGCTGTCCCCATCTGCCCCTGAGTAGTCTGTGATCTTCTTCAGACCACATCCCTCAGCAGACACCTCAGTACCCATCTCTTCAATCATCCAGCCTTGGAACTGGCCAGCACCAACAGCTCTCTGCTGAGAGACCACAGATATGAGCTTTCCCGGACATCCCTTTGAGGTTGAACAGACCTCACGTTAAAAAGATTTAAAGACTGGAAGGGGCCAGTAGAAGTTGCCACCAGACAAGGAAGCCTTGGGTGTTTCTTCCCCACCCTGTGTTTCCTAGGCCTGCTTGGCTGCCTGCAGGGCTCTGAGATGATGGCAGTCAATAGATAGGGTAATGGGCTGTGCACAGATTTGCCTTGACCTTGGGCAAGATCTGTGCCTTTACTCTTTGGTGGGCAATAGTGTTGGTGATAACAGCATATGTTTCCTAGTGTGGGCATAAGGATTAGCAATGAGATGGCTAGGGATATAGCACAGTGATGGAGCTCTTGCCTAGCACGTGCAAGTACCTGGGCTTGCTCTCTAAAAACTCAATGAACTAACTCATGGTGTGTGTAGAATGGTGCCCAGTGCCAGGTACATACCCCACACTCAGCCTGTACTTGTGAATTTGTGGACAGATATAACAACCCCACAAATGATCCATGCCACTGAAGCATTGCTGTACTCTACATTCCATCTTCTGTAGCCATAGTGACTATCCTATGAGGTGTTGACCCCAGATTTCCTCTACAAACAGAGGAAGGAGACTCAGAACAGGTCCCATCTCTTCTCAAGACTCCACCCCACACCCTGGACCTAAGCTGGGATGAGCTGTTAAGGCTCTTCTTTTTAAATGATACACTGAGGGTTCCATTGCAGAGGATACCTACTGCCTCTGTTCCCTCCCCAGACACGTGACACTCTCTCAGGCCCCTTCTCCAGTCTCTCTTTTGGGTCTTCTAGAACTTTATCTGCTGAGCCACTGCCCGCTACATCTGCTCTGTCTGTCCTCACTCTGCTGTGAGAGTATGACCTAGTTGAGGAGTGGCTGGTTAAAAAACACTGTGTATGTGTATGTGTGTGTACACAAGAGTGTGTTTATGTGTACACATGTGTATGTGCATGTATACATGCACTTGTGTGTGCAACTTTATGCCTGTGTGAATGTGGGTACAGACAAGTATGTATGTGTATATGTGTGTGCATGTTTGTGTGCAGCCCGGAGTGTGTGTGCATGTGTATATATGCATATGTGTGCATTTCTGGGAGTGTACAGAGCAGGGGACACTCTTTCACTTGCAAAGCAAGAACCTGCTTTCTGCCTCTGTCTCAAAACAATGAACAATTCTATGAACTGACTTCTGTAGAGCTCCTGGCAGGGTGTGCGGTACACAGTGGCACAGTGGCAGGATTCTGTTCATCAGATGACCTTTCTGCCCAGGAGGGCCAGATAGCACCACTTATCCTGGCAGACTGCCCTGTCTCCCCTTAGCCTAGCCCAGGGCTATCTTGGGTGTTTCATCTTCCAGGCAAGCCAACCACTCATTAACTTCTTTTTGGGAATAAGGACAGGATTGCTGGCTGGAGTACTTGGACTGGTAAGGTAGCTGTGTAACATTTGGCTCTGTAGCTTCAAAGACATCCTGGGTGCTTACCTGTCACCTGGTGAACCATGGAGAGTCTGGATCCTGGGCCAAGAGGCTTTGTGGGAAGCAGGAGCCCCATTTTCCATGTGTAGATGGTCTAGGAAGGAAGGAATGTTCTGGAAAGCTTTAACTTGGTCTTAGAATGCTGAGGCTTATTTCTGGAGACAGGGGCTGGAGCTTGGGGCGGGGTAGGGGCCTATGGGTCATTGATCCACCTGAGACTCCACATACAAGGGTAAGGGTATCTGGGCATTGTCTTCTTTACCTGGGCATTGTCTTCCTTGCCTGAAAATTTCCCTGAGGGACTTCAAAGGGCTGCCTGCTCAGATGGCTGTTCCTCTCTAAATAGCAGGTGTGGCCTCCGTCATCCTGTACAGAGCTCTGGCCCCTTACCTGGATACTCAACTCACTCCTGGCTCTTGATGGTCTTGTCTTGATAAAGGTCTAGAGGCCACCCAGCCGTCTGTGGCGTGTGGCTGATGGGCTGAGTTTCTCTCAGCACTCCTTTGGTCTGGTGGCAGAATGCTCCGTTAGGTTGGCCCTGTAAAATGTGTGTGCAGGTTTCTGATGGCAGCAGGAGCCACCACCACATAAAACATACAGAAAATGAAGCGCTCAGTTTCTTCCTCAACTCGGTAATGGTTGCACTGTTCCTATCATGGGCCATCAGAGTGCAGGGCTGGAATGAGCAAGAACTGGCCTATCATGGCCTATGGATAAACAACCCAGGCTGTGGCAAATAAAATGGGAAAGTTGAAATACAGTTGTCGTTTAGTTCAAGTTGTATATTAATAGCTCCAGGGACGGGCTCCAAAGGAAAGATGGGAGGGGAAGGAGCGGTAGAAAGGGGAACTGTGAATACCATTAACATCCAATTTCCTTAGACAATCCCAGGAATGTCTGAGGCTGAAGAGGGAGGGCGGGAGGGAGGAATGGAGGGAGGAACACGACATGGTGCTGCTGTCAGTAGATGCTGATGTCACAGCTTTACTAATGGAGTCCGGTGAGGAGGTCCCAACTCAGAAGCTCACTGGGATGTGACTTTAGTCGGGGGACCTGGGCACCTGAGAACATCCTGAATCTCCCTGGCATCTTGTGCTGCCTGTACATATGCCCTGGGCTCAAGCCACTATTTCCCTTTCTCCATGACATGCATATTGCTCTCTGGCTTCACAGACCCTCCTGGCCGCAATATCCCCCTCATTGCTCTGGCAGGAAAGAAGGATGTGTTGTATTTGTGTTAGACGTATCATGGGGACCTGCACCCATGTCTTCATTGGTGGACTGTGATATTCATCCTCTACTGGCCCTTCAGCAGGGACTTGCCCTCAGTCTAGGAGATAACCTCCAACTTCCTGTTATGACAGCCATCAGCCACTCATGGATTATAAAGGGCCAAGTTCCTTGCAGGGAGTGAGGATAACTTTTTGGCTGATTGATGTGCCAGAATGACCCAGTTATGATGCTACTGATGGGTTTGTCATGGTGACTGAGTCAAGGCCACTGCCAAGTTCTGTGACTCTCTGGGCTGGTTAAATTCTAAAAGTAAAATTTCCTTTTTGGCTTGAAAAACCACATCATTGATACTGGGCTGAGAGACGAGGCTTGAGGTCAAGACCCTCTGTCCTGATAGAATCCCCTGGGCCAGTCACTTCTGCTACTCACACTGTATTGCCATCAACTGTTAAAAGATGCTTCGATCTGCATCACAGGTCTCATGTTTTAGCCAGTGTCAGTGTCATCTGGGGTGACTGTGAGGACATGGTCACTGGGTACTCTGAGCTCCTCACTCAATAGAGCCTACAGTTCCAAAAGGATCCCAGCTGATCTGCTGGCAGTGGCTGGGGACAGCATTTTGAGAGCTACTGCTTTCCAAATGCTGGTCTGGTTGCACACAGCCCCCCACCCCTACCTTTGGAGCCGGGGGAAGGAGTCTGTTAAGAAGGAAGATTCTTAAGGCTCCTCCTCCAAAGACTTGGATTCCGTTCATGGGACTAATTCATGTCACATTATGCTCCCTAGTGACTCTGATGTAAAGCCACATCTGAGAATCCCAGGCTGAATAGTCTCCAATGTTCTTCATGTTTTTAAACAGTTCTATGGAGTGAAACACGCATATTTAACATGTTCAATTGGATACATTTTGGCAGGGTGGCTTTTTATTTGTTTTGCTTCGTTTGAGACAGGATCTTATTATGTATATAACCCTAGCAGGCCTGGTACTTGCTATGTAACCCAGGGTGGTCTTAACCTTGCAGGAATCCTCTTGCCTCAGCCTCCAAAGTTTGGGAGGTGTGTGCCACCATGCCCAGCTATTGTTGACAGGTATATACTAATGAAGCATCATAATAATTAAGACACTGACTATATTGCTCTCTAAAGTTCCCTCTTGCCTTCTGCCTACTCTTTCCCTCTCCAAAGGCTTTTTAAAAATATTTTATTATTTTTGTTTTATGTGAGTGTATTGCCTGCATATGTGTAAGTGCAGCCATGTTATGCAATGCTCGCAGATGCCGGAAGAGGGCATTGGATCCCTTGGATCTGAAGTTATAGATGGTTAACTGTACTGTGGGTGTTGGGAATTGAACCTGGGTTCCCTGCAAGAGTACTCAGTGCTCTTAGCTGCTGAGCCATCTCTCCAGTCCCTCCAAAGGTTTTAACAGCTAGTGGATTGATGGGAGAGATGAGGGCTCTCGGGCCCTGAGAGAGGAGGACCACACAGCAGGCATCATCTCCCTGTGGACAGCAGGTGTGAGCTCAGAGAAGGAAGGTTGGAGAAGATGCTTAGCTGGCAAAGCTGAGAATTTGGTCAGGAGATGATATTAGGAGTGTCGATGAAGGTTAAATTTGTACAAGAGAAAGACTTCCCATACCCACAAAAAGGGAAGGGGGGAAGAGAGGGAGAGGGCTATATTTCAGGAGACCCAGCAGGTGAGGAGTCCCTATAAGGAGAGGGAGGTGGCCTTGTCAGCTGAAACAAAGACAGCTTTAGCAGACTAAGAAGCAGGAGTTCCCTGGCAAGGGCTGTACTCTCAGCATTGCTCCTTCTGTTGTGTCAGTTTAACAAAGCACCTAAGAGATGCCAGGCACTGTGCTGAGCCCCAGGGAATGAGTCTCAAATGGGACATAATATAGTCACAGACACTGTCAATCGACACTGTGGTTGCTGTGATGGAAATATTCACAGACAAGGTGGGGTACAGCCAGTGATGTGCATTCATAGCTGGAAGTTTTCCCAAGACATCCCTGTCATGAGTGGACCCCAGGTCAGAGGATTAGAACTAGGATGCCGGGGAAGAATGTCCTCAAGGAGTCACCATTGCCTGAGAGTCTGATGATGACAAGGAGACCAGGCCATTGGGAAGTTGAGACCAAATCCAGACCACCTCAGAGAAATGATGAGTTACCCTACTCAGGGGGTGTGTTATTATGAAGCCAGGTATGAGAGGACTTCTGGGAAGAAATAAAGAAAAACTCTCAAAAAGGAAGAGGGGCCCTGGTTTCAGACCCTTCCTTCTGGTCCTTTATGTGTGGATCTGACCACCCCCTGTGGGCTCGCACTCTGTGTGTGTGTGGTGTGTGTGTGTGTGTGTGTTTTATTCCATCGTTCATTCATTTGTTCAGTGTGACAACTGATTCCTTTTTTATAATTGTGAACTAGACACTCTGCACTTAGCAGTGAGTAGGCAGGTTCTTTGTCCATGGAGCTTGTATTTTGGTAGGAACTCCTATATAATCTCTCTCTCTGTCTCTCTGTCTCTGTCTCTGTCTCTGTCTCTCTCTCTCGATAACTTCTTCCACTTTATGTGCCAGATGCGCCCCCCATACACACACCAATTTAGACTTTGAAGCTTCCAGAACTGTGAGCCAAATAATTTTTCATTCACCCCATCCTGGGTAGCATTCAAAATGAACAAAGCTCTTCTCTTTTAAATAAATAATCTCCTTAAAGGTCTGAAGAAGGAGCTTCTGGAAGCATGTTATGTACCTTGGGCCATGGGGTCACTTCAGCCTTCCATGTTGTCACTGCATATATAAAGATCTTGTTATTATCAAGTGGAAATGAGTGACCAGAGTTGCTCCATTGTGACCCACTCTCCCAGGAGCTTGTTCAAGAGGCAGATTCTGGACTCTGCTCACCTCCACTCACCCCACTGTGGCCCATTGATTGGGAATTTTGAGAGAGGTTATAAATGAACTTAGTAAGTTATAGATGCCCCTTTCAATGGAAACTTTTCATTGCTAAAAGTACAAACTCACAGATGAGCAACTTGAACTCTCACAAGGTTAATACACCCAAGAATCAGCATCCGATCTAAAAACAGGTCTCCCCTGTACCCCAGCAATGCTGTGCTAGATAATTTCAGCTGTCAACTTGACATACCCTGGGAAGAGGGAACCTCAGTTGGGATTCTTGGGTTGGCCCGTGGACATGTGTGTGAGGCATTTTCTTGATTCTTGAGTGATGTGGGAGGGCCCAGCCCATTGTGGGCAGTGCCGCGCATTTGCAAGTGGTCCTGGGTTGTGTAGAAAGCAGGCTGAGCACAAGCCAGGGGAGCAAGCCACTAAGCAGTGTTCCTCTATGGTCTCTGCTTTAGCTTCTGCCCTTGAGTTCCTTCCCTGGCTTCCCTGGATGAAGACTTGTTCTATAAACCAAATAAACCTTTTCCTCCCCAAGTTGGTTTTGGTCAGAATGTTTTATCACAGCAATGGAAAGAAACTAGAACAAGTGTCCTTTGCCTTTGTTCAGCTTCTTGCCTCCTTCCACCAAGGGTAACTACCACTATAAATTCTAGCTCCATAAATTAATTTTGCCCCTCCTTTCCCCGAACTTTATATAATGAAGTTGCACAATATGTTCTCTTTTATGTTTGGCAAAATTTCCGTTCACGCTCTTCTGGAGCGTTATCTGTAATGCATGGTTGTAGCTTTTTCATTCATGTTGATGTGTAGTATTCCTTTGTATGATTACACACAATTTATTTTTCCATTCTTCTGCTGATGGGTATTTGGATTGCTTCCAGTTGGGCCATTAGGAATAGTGGGACCGGGAGGCTGTATAATGTGGTGCATGGATGTACATGCTTCTGCTGGAATGGGATGCTGGGACAGAGGGCACGTCCATGTTAGCATGAGAAATACTGCCTACAGAGCAGCTTCTATGGTGGCCTCAGAGATCTGCCTCTTAGTCTTCACATTCTCATGTAATTCCCTCCCCATCGGCATGGGCTGGACTTAGATGTTCACCTCCAACAAACAGAATCCAGCAGATGCAGTGTCAGTCACTTCTGAGATGGTCATAACAGGGCCTCAGGCTCACCCACTCTGGAGAAAGCCATCTGAGATGCTGGGAACTGTCCCATGGAGGGACCCCCACAGCAAGGATCCAAAGGAGCTCATAAAGAATAGAATTCTGCCAATAAGCAGGTGAATGAACTTACAAACTCACCTTTTCTTCCTAGTTGAACCTTCAGATGAGACTGCAGTCCCCTACCACCCCCAGCCTCGACAGCAGTGCTCTGAGAAGCCTCAAACCAGAGACACCACACTTGGGCCAACTGGATTCCTGACCCATAGAAACTGTTTGGTAATAAGCATTATTGTTTTAAGTCATTATGTCTTTGGGTAATTTGTTTCCTGGTAATAGATAGCTAATATACTGCCAAGCTCTTGTCTAGACGGATTGCATTTGTTTGTATTCCTGCCAAAAATGGCAAGAGTTCCAGTTGCTCTATGGACTCGCCAACACATTGTATTGCCTGTCTTTTTTATTTTGGTCATGGTGATGGATATGTAGCAATATGACATTATGGCTTTAATTTGCATTTCTCTGATGACTGATCCATTGGGCACCATGTGTTAATCAGCCATTCAAATATCCTATTTTGTGAAGTACTTCTTCAAGACTTGTGCCCACCCATTCTTTCTGATGTATAATTTATCTTTTTCTTACTGTTTATAGGGATTCTTTTTCTATTCTGAGTATGAGTTCTGTGTGGGACCTCTGTTTCTCAAATATCCTCTTCCACTTTGTGCCTTGTCATTTTACTATTTTTTCTTAGAGTTATTTTGAAATATTTTCAATTTTTCAGAAAAGGTAAGAGAATAGAGGTGGGATAAGAGTTTTATTGTAGTCTTGTCAGATGCACCATTTGTTCACATTTTACCTCATTTATCATTTTACCCTCTTTCCACACAGACACAGACACACACAGATGCACAGACACAGACACTCACAAACACACAGACACACGGATATAGACACAAACACAGACACAGACACACAAACACACAGGCACACACAAACACACAGACACACACAGACACACAGACACACAGACACACAGACAGACAGACAGACAGACACACACACACACACACACACACACAGCTTTCCTAAGTTACATACAGGATGATCCATAGTCCCAAACAGGTGAGTGCCCAAGTGTCTATGTCTTAGGATAGTCTCTTCCATGACCATTCTAGACTTGTCAGCATCAGTCAATCTAGCATTTATACACTACCCCAATCTAGTCTACCATGTGTGGTATAGCAAGATCAGTCGCTCTAATAATGTGCTTCCAGCATTTTCCTCTCCAGTGGCAAATCCTGTCTAGGATCAGGCATTGTACCCAGTTGACATGTCTCTTTAGTCTCCTATAATTGAGAACATTTCCATAGCCTTTCTTTGTCATTTATGACATTGACATTTTGAAGAGTACAGTCCCTCCCCCTCTTCCCTCTCAAATAGAATATTCCTCATTATTTGTCTGATTTTTTATTATGACTATAGGAAACACTGTATTGTTGGCTGGAATAACATGCAAATGAGGCTGTGTCCTCCTCAGGTCCCACATCTGGAGTTAACAATGGCCTTGTTAGTGATGCTGAGTTTGGTTACCAGGATAAGGGGGTATCTAGTTGTTCCTTAGGATAGGTACATTTTTCTCTCCTTGAAATGAATAAACAAATCCTGGAAATTTGCAGGCTGAGACCACGCAAATATTCTGCTTCTCACCAAGGAGTCCCCAGTCGCCGCAGCTGTTCTTTCCTGTTTGACCAAATATTCAAGATAGTTCTAGAAAAATGATGTTCTCCAATTCCAGCTCCTTTTCCACTGTTGCTCATACCCTGTCATTATACATAAGCATCTCTCTCTCATTTATCATCTATCTATCATCTACCTATCTATCTATCTATCTATCTATCTATCTATCTATCTATCTATCTATCTATCTATCTACCTATCTATCTATCTATCTATCTATCTAATCTATCTATCATCTATCTATCTAATCATCATCTATCTATCTATCTATCTATCTATCTATCTATCTATCTATCATTCCATATATCTATCTATCTATCTGTCTATCTATCATCTGTCTATCTATCATCTGTCTATGGATTTTTGAGATAGAGGTCTCTGTAGATAACCCAAACTGGCCTTGAACTCATAATCCTCTTGCCTCTACCTCCTGAGTTCTAGAATTGCAAGTGTATGCCATCATGCCTGGCTCTGAAGGCATCTTAATTTCAGTATAAGTCTAACTTAGTGGATTTTTCCTTTTCAGTTGATGTCTTTTGTGTGCAGTTTTAAGAAGTTTTACCTACCTCACCCTCTTGAAAATATTCCATGTTTTATTCTAAAAGTTTTATTATTAGACTTTTGGCAGGAGGGTCTATGAACTATCAATTTGGGATTTGGGGGTCTGTGATGTGAGACAGGGGTTGCTATGGTTTTAATGTGTCCCCCCAGAAGTATGCCTTGGAAACATGGTCCCCAAGGCACCAGCACCAAGAGGTAGAACCTTGGGGTGGTGGTTGTCATGAGGGTCTGTATTCATGGTGGAGGGAGTACATTCATTATATTGGGAGTGGGTCTGTCATAGGAAAAAAAGAGTTTGGCTCCCTTCCTGCTCTGCCTCCCACGTTCCCTTGACCTTCTGCTTTCACAGGAGGATGACATAACACAAAGTCTTGTCCTCCATGCTCTTGGCCTTTCCAGCCTCCAGAACAGAAGCCAAATAAACCTCTATTGTTTATAATTCACCCAGCCCTTGGAATTCCAGTGTAACAGAAAATGAACTAAGGCAGAAGTCTTTCTATAGAAACCCAATCCATCCAACATTGTTTTACTTACACAAGCAATGTGTAAATACATGTCCTTTTTAAAAGGTTCATGGATATGTGGCTCATGCCTGTAATCCTAGCTCTTGGGAGGCTGAGACAGGATGATTTCTGCTTGTTCAAGGCAAGCCTAGGCTACCTGGTGAGCTCTAGAGCTGCCTGAGCTATGGAGTAAGACCTTGTCTCAAAAAAACGAGAAATGGGGCTGGCTCATCAGGTGTTTCTTGTGCAAGCATGAGACCCCGAGTTCAAATCCTAGAACCCACATAAAAAGCTGGGCATGTTGTCATATAACCCTAGTGCTGTGGGGGTTAGAGACAAAAGGATTATTGGGGCTTTCTGGCCACCAGTCTAGGTCCAGGTTCAGTGAGAAACCCTGTATCAAGGAAATAAAGGTAGTAGCAGCATAGAACAGCCCATGTCATCTTCTGGCCTCTGCATGCACACATGGTCGAGTGCATTCTCACACACATAAGCCACACACAAATACACATGCATGAATAAAAAATTAAAATAATATGAATGTAAAACAAAAAACGATTTAAAAAGAAAGTCTGAGGTGGTGACCCAGTCAGTAAAGTGCTCCCTGTACCAGCACGAGGACATGAAGACACTGAGCCCCCAGAACCTGCGTGAAAAGCCGGGTTTAATGGCATGTGTCTATAATCCCAGCACTGGGGAGACAGAGATAGGATTCCTGGAGTTTGCTGGGCAGCTAGTCTAGGCTAACCCATGAGCTTCAGGTTCAGTGAAAGACTCTGTCTCAAAAATTAGGGTGGTGGGCTGGCAAGATGGCTTAGTGGGTAAGGGCACCAGTCACCAAGCTTGGAGACCCAAGTTTGATCCCAAGAACTCAGGTAGGATTTCAGGGCTGACTGGACTGCTTTTCTTGTTTGTTGTTTTGTTTTGTTTTTGTGTCTAGGTGCCCTGTGTGCACATGTATGTGGAGGCCAGAGGTTAAATTAACTGTCTTCAATCACTCTCCACCTTAAAACGAAAACAAAAACAAAAATATTTATTTATTTATTGTTGGAGGGGGGAGTTGTACCTGTATGGCATGCCTGTAGAGACCAGAGAACAACAAGAAAAGCATATCAGTCAGCCCTGAAATCCTACCTGAGCTCTGGTTTCCCTCTTTGAAGGGACCATCCCAGAGCATCATGGCACCAGTCAACCATGTCCTTTTGTTTTCCTAAATGGTTATATACATCCCTGTACTGTGACCTGTTTTGTCTGTGCCTGTATCGTGTGACCTTCTCTGCTCTTTCTACTCTGTGGTGCATCTCAGACCCCTCTTTGTGCAGCTATACAACTCTCCCCGATTCTTCCAAACAGCTGCACAGGATTATAAGTTACCTATGTTACAGGTGGTAAATGGTCAGGGTGCATGTTTAAGATAGCTCATTTAGTTTTTACTTGGTTCGAATGTTAATTTTGCTACTGTGATGGTTTGGGGATTACTCACTTGCTAGGCTATGCCATCCTGGATATGTAGAGAGCTGGAGGAAAGGTCCTAGGCTTTGCTTAGACTGAGGTCAAGCTTGGCTCCAAGAAGCTAGTTCTCTGCAGACTCACACAACTAGTTAATGATCAAGCAGAGGATGAAGCCCAGGTCCTAGGTTGCTAAGGCCAGGCCTCTCTCCTGTCCCAGCCACAGCTGACCACCCAAGCTACCAAGTTCCTGATACTGTGATATTGTCCTGTACTCCAGCTAGACTTCCCCCTCAACTGACATCCTCAGCTGCTTGCTGCCTCCTTTCTCACTGCCAAGGCAAAGGTGTCTCTCTTCTAGCTCCAAAGGTCTCTGTTCTCCCTGGAATGAGTCAGGATTTGCACTAGTCTTCCCAGCCTGCTCAAATCCATCTGTTTAAAACACTTCCAGTTTCCAAGATCCCTCTGTGGAATAGGCAAGAGTGGGTTTGGAAAGCAAGAGAAGCTACAGCCCTTAAATCACATGTTGGGCCAAATAATCAAAGAATCTTCCCCAAATTTGTCAACGGCAGCACTGGGCCTGGCTGCTCAGTAATGACTCGCTCTTGATGACAGATCTTGAGCAAATGCGTTTTGGAAGCAATCAGTATATGCTGAATAGGATCCTATTTTACAAGCATTTTATCTACTCTTAAGGACATGGGAGATGAGGAAAACAGATAAGCCTCTCTATTAATATTGATTAGACCATTATATATCTGAAAAAGAGATTTTAGTCAGGGATGATTGCATCTCACCACGCCAGCCTTCCTTCCTGAGTTGAATCGTTTAATCTGCTGCTTGGCACCAGGGTGTGTTGAGGGGTGGCACACTAGGGCTTTGAGTCGTTACGCTGAGCAGAGCGCAGGAGAGGGGCAAAGAGTGAGAAGGGCTAAGAGGCACTGACTTTGTCTGCCGCTGCTCATTGGACTCAAAGAGAGAATGATCTGTGAGGGGATGATCAAAAAGAGGACAGCAACAGTAAGGATTGAAATCACACTCTGGGAATAACCATTTACTTATAGGAGAGTTCAGAGGCAGAGACTGTACCTTTCTAAATGGGGCAGCTTAAAGAGTGTGGAGAATCCAAAGGTTATGAATAGGCATGGTTATTCTTGATGCTCAAAGAAAACAGTAAACATTGAAAGTGTTTGCTCTTGTGTTGATGGAGATGACTTGTAAGCACCAGGCCCTGGCTTTGGTCCTTGTCACTGCAAGAACAAGCAAAGAAACAAATATAAATAAATAAGTTTTGCTAGCAATCAAATAAATACATTTTGCTAGTAATAGAAATCATGCAAATTTAAATTTAAACAATGAAAATATTACTATTAAATTAGAAAACAAAAATTTTTTTGGTCTTTTTGAGACAGGGTCCCAGCTGTCCTGGAACTCACTATGTAGACTGGGCTGGCCTTGAACTCACAGACATCCACCTGCCTCTGCCTCTGGGATTAAAGGCGTGCACCACCACGCCCAGCCAGAAAACAAATTTTTTAAAAAGCTTAACCAATGCTTGTATGGTTGACTAGATACTGTACTGTTTTGCGTTATTGTTAGAAACAGAAGTGAAGCCAACCCTTTCTTTTAAAATATTTACTTTTAAAGAATTACGTTCATTTTAAAATCAGAGCATAGGGTTGTACAGATGAAGGCAGGAACACAAGATATCTCCAAATTCTAGGCTTTTGGAAGAAGTGTTGAAATTGAGCCCTCGAGGAGCTACTTTCTGCCAAGTCCTGTGCTGGGACCTGGGTGGAGAGTATGGAGTGAAAACCAGTCTTGGTGGTAGAAGAGGAAACAACGAAAATGTAGCTAAATATTTACAGAATGTCAAGAGCCTTAAAGGAAAGAAAAAGGGAGCTAAGTGAGGGAAGTCAGAGAAAACTTCCCCTGGAAGGTGGCTTTGAGCTGAGTCATGAGAGGCAAGAAAAAGTCAGCCATAGGAAGAAAGGAATGTGGTCTTGGCAGACCGAACAGCATGTGCAAAGGTCCTGTAGTGAGAGAGCTACAGATGAACTGAGCTGAGGCCAGCCAGGGAGGGCATAGTAGGTGAGGGGAAGATGTGGGTAGCAGCTGGAGGAGTAGGTGGGTGGGCAGTCTGTGGGTTGGGAGATAGTCTGTGGGTATTGCTCATGGGCTGGGGGGCACGCATGGGGTTACTATTGACTGCCATTAGCCTCATGATTTTGTGGCAAGTGCTTTACACACCTGCTGTTTACAGAGGTCACTATGACTGCTATGAAAATGACTTGGGTGTGAGGGAAGTAATTGCGTGGAATTCAAATATTTTTTATCAAAAGAATGATCACAGGGATGTAACCTTTGTAATGCTATGTTTTAATCTCTGCCATCTTGTGAAACTTGTTTACTCAAAGGCCCGAATGCGTTCCCAGAACTTGATGGCCAGAAGCTGCCGACTCCCTTACCCACCTTTCTATCATTTCCTTGTGCTGATTCTTTTAAAACTAACCAAGAAAGATTGTGTAGTTAGACCCTGCCAATTGGGAAAAGACAAAGAGCTCTTGTGTTGGGATAGAAACTTACCAAATTTCCTGCTCCATGTGCTTGCTTGCCTCCCAAATGAGGTAGCACATCCTTTTGCAAAAGTAAAAGCTGCTTTGCCAAGTAACTTTTGCTTTCTCTATGTTCTTTGTGCAGTATTGGTGTGGTCCTTGGACCCCAGATTTTATTTCCAACAAGGGAAACAATAGAGTGAGTAGGAAGGAAAAGTGGAACCTAGGGAAGCAATGACTAGCAATGACAGTCTGAGACCAGGGCGTTAGCAGGGGGATGTGCACCAAAACCTCACAAAGATGGAAACCCCTTGGCCCAGTGTCACTCTGGGAGGTGATGGGACACAAAGAGGCTCATGCACACATGTGCTCTTTGCTTTAATCACAGAGACAAAAAGCTACAAACAACATAGCCATCAACAATGAGAGGGCTACGTGAGTCATGGTACAGAGACAGGGCAGACACATAATTCAGAAAATTATTGCTTTAGAAGAGTATTTAAAGACAGGAAAAGGCTTATATCTTAAAGTGACAAAATAAAAATAAAAAAAACCTGAATATATGTTATGATGTTATCACATTGTGTGTATGTGTGTGTGCTCATGTACATGTATGTAGAAGCCAGGGATGTTGTTCCTCGGGAACTGTTCACCTTGGGCTTTTTTGTTTTGTTTTCTTTTATTTTGAGACAGGGTCTCATATAACTCAGGCTAGCCTCTGACTTACCAAGGAGCTGAGAATGGTTTTACATTTCTGATCCTCCTGCTTCTACCTCCCTAGTGCTAGGATTATAGGCATGTATCCTCACGTCCATTTGATCTAGTACTAGGTATCAAGCTGTGCTGGATAGCTTTAGTGTCAACTTGACACACCTAGGGTGAGGGAGCCTCAATTGGGGAATTGCCTCTATTGGACTGGCCTGTAGCCATGTCTGAGGGGCATCTTCTTGATGAGTGATGTGGAAGGGCCCAGCCCACTGTGGGTGGTGCCACCCCTGGGCAGGTGGGCCTATGTAGCATAAGAAAACAGGCTGAGCAAGGGCCAGGGAAACAAGCCAGTAAGCAGCATTCCTCCATGGCCTGTGCTCCAGCTCCTGCCTCCAGGTTCCTGCCCTGAATTCCTACCTTGGGCTCCCTCATGAACTGTGACCTGGGAGATGTAAGCTAAATAAACCCTTTCCTCCCCAAGTTGGTAGTGGTCAGAGTATTTTGTCACAGCAATGAAGAGAACAAACCAGAACACTGGGCTAGCGGTCTGTCAATCTTGTTTATCTTTTCAAAGAACCAGCTCTTGGATTCGTTGATTCTTTGTATTGTTTACTTTGTTTCAATTTTTGAGATAGAGTTTTTACTAGAACCTGAGGCTTATTAGGCTAGGCTGGCTGGCCAGCAAGCCCCAGGGATTTGCCTATCTCTGCCTTCCCAGTGCTGGGATTGCAAGCATGAGTTACCACTCCTGGTGCTTCATATGTGCAATGGGAATTGAACTCATGCTCTCATGGTTAAAGCACTTTACCAACTGAGCTTCCTAACCCTTATGGTGCTATTTGAAGAAAGGTAATATTTTACTTTTTATCTAAAATAAACATAAAAAATGTCACTGGTAACTCTGGGGGTAAGCTATGAGCCTTTTAAATTATTTTCTGCCTTCCAGTGTTTCCCAAAATGTCTTATAATAATCACATAATTTTACAATAAAGAAAAAAAAATCATTTATAAAAATAAGTAAAGGGACTGGAGAGATGGCTTCAGCAGTTAAAAGCACTGTTTGCTCTTCCAGAAGACTGGGGTTTGGTCCCCAGCACCCACATGTCAGCTAACACCCACCCTTAACTACAGTTCCAGGGGATCCAATGCCCTCTTCTGGTCTCCAAATAGTAAGTACATCTTAAAGAGGTGAGGGGCAGGGTTGTGAGAAAGGGACATGTGGGTAGAGGGGAGGAAAGAATTATGCAAAGTGAGCTTCCCATGAGTGTCTTGAGCTAATGGACCTGAGCCGTGGTTCCTCCTTAGCCTGAGACCCTCCTGCCCTGAAAGGTGCTTCCTAACCTTGCTCAGCCCTTTCACTCCTATCAATTGCCTCTTTGCATGTTTTCTCTGGGACTCTATAGTAAGGTAAATACTTTGTTTTGTTTGTGAAATGTGCTGCACAGGCTCAAGTACTTGAACATTTGATCCCCAGTTAGTGATACTGTTTTGGGAGGTGGTAGGATCTGTAGGAAGTAGAGCCTAGTGGGTCACTGAGGAGGTTGGTGGGCCTTGAGATACAGAGCCTTGATCTGCCCAGATGTGAGCCTCCCTCCCACAACCACAGCTGCAAACCCTCCTGTCACCATACATTCCCCATCATGGTGGACTGTATCACATTAAAATGTGAGCCAAAAGTAAAGCTTCCTCTCTCGAGTTGCTTATGAGGAGATACCTAACACAGTATGTTAGAGTTTGGATGTGAAGTGTCCTTCCAAAAGGCTTAAGTGTTGGTGGCTCTGTCCCCAGCCTTGCACTATTCAGAGGTTACTGGATCATGAGTGTGCCACCTTCGTCCATGAGCTAATCCATTGATGACTTCAGAGTTGAATGAATTGTTAAGAAGTGAGGCCTGGCTGGAGGAAGTAGGCCTCTGGGAACAAGTCTTTGATGGGTATATCTTGCCTTTGGTTTCTTTTTATGTCTCCCTTTATTTCCTGACCTCTATGAGGTGGGCAGCTTTCCTCTGCCATGATGCTTCTGCCTTCCACAGCCTAAAAGCAATGGAACCAATAGACTATGGACTGGAACATCTGGAACTGTGAGCCAAAAGAAATCTTTTTCCCCCTTGTGGTAGTTTGAATGAGAATGTCCCCTATAAACTCCAGTTCATGGTGCTGTTTAGGGAAGGTCATGGAATGAAACATGTCACTGGGAGTAGGCTTTGAGAGTACATAGCCATGCCCACTTCCATTCTGGCTCTCTCTGCTTCCTGGGCCTGCTTGAAGATGTGATCGCTGGGCTTTCTGCTCTGGCCGCCTCTGCTACCATGTCCCCCTGATATCATGAACTCTAATCCCTCTGGAATTGTAAACCAAATAAACTCTTCCTTTTATAAGTTGCCTTTGTCATGGCGTCTTATCATAACTAATACAGAAATTGATACCAGGAGAGTGGGATGCTGTTATGAAGAACCTGACCACATGGGTTTTTTTTTTTGTTTTTTTTTTTTTTTTTAAGAGTGTGGAAGACTTCGGATGTTTGGACTAGAGAATCAGTTGAGAGATGTAAGCAGAGCTTAATGGGCATTCTGGTAGGAGCCTTGAAGAAAGTAGGGCTGAAAACAATGTAGTTCCAGAAGGAAATAAGGACTTAAACAGCAACTGGGATATTTTAGCAGAGTCTGACTGAAGTCTGCCCATAGCCTAAGAGCTTGCCTGAGGCTAAATTGAAAAGCAATGGACTAATTTCTTTGGTGAAGGAAATTTCAAGGCAGCTTAATGTAGAAATGGTGGCATGGCTATTAATGGTGAATATTATGCACATCTATAGTGAAAAAGAACAAGTGTGGCAGGAAGAAATGCAGAATGTACAGTTTGGATTGAAAAAGAACACTAGGAAGCTTGATATTGGAGCCAAGGTATGTGCCAAAGGAGAGGCTGTCTTTGATAAGGAGATTAGAGCTATTAAGGCTATTAGAGCTATTAAGGTTGCTGCTCCTAGAAAACTGCTATGGACAAAAGCTACTGATAATGTGGATGAAGTGAGCAGGGGTCCATTTCAGGCTGGCAGCCAAACTTGGCAATGTTATTCACATGGTGCTGGTTTTAAAGGTGTGAATGATGCAAGTTTGAAGGGGTCATTGGTTATTCGTCTGTGGTTTCAGAGAGCCACTGAGACCAGGCAGCATGCAACAGAGGCATCTCTGCATAAAGAAGGTCCTGACAGGCCATTGTGTGAAGTTATGAAGGTGAAATCTGTTCGGCAGTAGAGACCCCAAGACGTTGCAGATGCTAGAGTCATGAGACATCTGCCAAGGAGAGGGCCTTACAGGGAGTGTTATCAGCTCTCTGTTGAAATATATGTTGTACACAGCAAAGCTGGATTGGCTGAGTCATCCAAGTTCTTTGGAGGTAAAGTCCCAGAACTTGGACATGGAGCTACTGGATTTGGTGCTTGTCCTACTGGTTTTTGGTTTTATTTTGGTCCAGTATTTCCTCAGTTTACCCCCATTCTTCCCTTTTGGAGGGGGAATGTTTATTTGATTCCATTGTGCATTGGAAGTATGATAGTTTGTCTTTGATTTTACAAGAGTTTGCATCCATGCCTTCTCCGTGACATCATGGACTCAAATCCCTCTGGAATTGTAAACCAAATAAACTCTTCCTTCTATAAATTGCCTTGGTCATGGTGGCTTATCACAGCAACAGAAATGTAACTAATACACTCCTTTAAGTTGCTTTCTTCAGACATTTTGTCACAATAGCAAACATTAACCAATACAAATTTACTTTGTCTATTTTAGGTTGCTGCAATACAGTATCCTAGAATGGATAATTTATAAAGAACAGAATTCATTTTTTACAAACCTGGAAGTTGAGAAGTTCAAAGTTGAGAGGCCTGCCTCTGACAAGGGCTTCCTTGTAGAATCATCACATGGTGTGTGCTGGATAGTATTAGTTGTCAACTTGACATACCTGGGTTGAGGGAGCCTCAGTTGGGGAATTACCTCCATTGGGCTGGCCTGTGGTCATGTCTGTGGGGCATTTTCTTGATTGTTGAATGATGTGGGAGGGCCCAGCCCACTGCGGGAGGTGCCACCACTGGGCAGATTTGTATTGTATAAGAAAGCAGGATGAACACAGGCTAGAGGAGCAAACCAGAAAGCAACTATCCTCCATGGTCTGTGCTCCAGGTTCCTGGCCTGAGTTCCTGCCTTGGCTTCCCTTGATAATGGAATGTGCCATAAGTCAAATATACCCTTTTTCCCAAGTTGGTTTTAGTCAGTGTTTTGTCACAGCAATTGAAAGTAAACTAGCATGTGGTGGGAGGCAATAAGTATTAGTTGGCATGGTGTGAGAGAGCAAGAGATCAAACTCGGAGCCACAGACCTTTTTATTGAATTTTTGTGTATTTCATACATAAAATCATCATTGTACCCCTCCCCTCTTACCCTTTGTAGGGTTGGTGTGACTCCATTCATGAGGGCAGAGCTCTGTGGTCTACTCAGTTCTTTATGGTCCCATCTCTTAATGCTGTTGCACTGAGGATTCTGTTTCCAGCATGTGCTTTGGGGACACATTCAAATCCTGACCTCTGGCCATTAGGTACAGCCTGCCTGTGGGAAGCCCCTGGGGACTGAGACATGAAGATGCCAGGGCTCTGTCCTGGTTCTTTCCATCCCGGGCTCTCCCTACTCTCTCTCATCTTCACCATCTCTATATGTTCAGCCTTCCCAAATAGAGGCCTTGAATGTAGCTCCTAAGAGCATGGATTCTTGCAGGACTCTGGTCCAACGCCTGGGTTGGACTCTTGGCCCCAGCACCCCTCTCCTTGACTCAGTGGTCTCAACTGTAGAATGAGGACAACATTACTGCCTGCTCCCTCTTGGCTAGAAACCCAAAACTGTGACCCATCACAATTTGTTGGCATGGCGACAAGGGCATCAGCTTTTGTCTCTCTTCGGTCCAAAACCTTCTTCCCAGACAGAGGGATTTGTTAACATGAACATGGGGCTATGTCACTCCAGAGGTGGAATTTAGAATAAAACCCAAACTCTTTACTATAGCCTCTAAGGCCCTACCAAATCTTCTAACTGAGGAGGAATAGAAGCCAGGCATGGTGAGGCACATCTGTGATCCTAGGATTCAGGAGGCTGAGGTGGGAGGATCAGGGGCTTGAGGTCAGCCTGGGCTTAATCCCTGTCCTACTTTGCCTCCTCACAAAAGAAATAGAAATTTAAACAACAAAACATCATTCTTTATTTCAGATTAACCAAGATTTGTAAATGAAAAACACTCCTTGCATGGGTGATAGTGTGGCAAAGCTGTACTCAGTCTGGGAACCTCCTACTGTTCTAGCTTGTGGCAGTCCAGAGAGATATATGACAAAGAGGTGGATAAATGGTCCTGGAGAGGAGACAGTGAGGCTGGCGGGGGATAGGGAGGGCCGGAGAGAGGAGTGCTTCAAGCAGGTAAGTGGCAAAGGCTCTGGAGAGGACAGAAAACCAAGGATAGCCTTGGCCACAAGTTCTAGGAAGGGATGGGGAGAGAAGGCAGACTGGCCAGGGACAGGAGAAAGTCCACGAATGTGGATGGCACAGCACCATGTGCATGAGTGCCAGTGTGTGCAGGGGTGTGTGTGTGTGTGTGTGTCTGTGTGTGTGTGTCTGTGTGTGTATGTTTGTATTTTGTGCATGCGTGTATCTGTATATGTAAGTGCAAATATGTGTGTATGTGTGTCTCTGTACATACATGTGAGAAGACATGTGTGTGTGTGTGTGTGTGTGTGTTGGTGGCAGAGATGGTGACTGAGGAGACTCTAGGTAAGATGAGCCTGAGGTGAAGTTTGGAAAATCGGGAGGTTTCTAGAGCTGAGATGTTCCTGAAGACCCCTAGAAGAGTCAATGGACAACAGGCAGAGAGGAAGGAGCAACTTTGGGAAGCTGGGATATCTGCTAAATGTCCCAAGGGGATTGGGGTCTAGCTAGTAAACTTATGAGAGAAACAAAGAGAAGGACTGGAGTCTGGGAAGTAAGGGGTCTAATTTGGTGTGTGGGACTTCACGTTGTTTGGGGCTCACAGTAAAAATGCTTTCAATTTTCATACACAGGGGAGTAGTACAAAAGAAAACCCCTCCCTGCCAGTGTGGGTTGTACTTTTCCCACCAAATCCTGCTCAAAGTCTTCTCTCCCTCCCTTCCCATAGGCCATGAGGAGCTCCTACTTCAGGCCCAAGTTGGTGTGGCTGGCCTGCATCATTGGCCATGGAGGATCTTCACCTCTTCAGGATTTGGTTCTATCATCTGTAGGTCAAAGAGGATGAGGGTGACTCTGGTGTTGGAGGCTGAGTCAGCACAGGGCTGGTGGGAGCAAGTGGGCTAGGGAGGGCAGCAGTCACCCCCCAGAATGCAGAGAGAAGTTGTAGCCTGTGGAATCTTCTGATGGGCCCTTTCCACACAAGACCTCATGAACTCCACAACAATCCCACATGTTGGGAACTATCATGGCCCCACATTACACATGGGGAAATGGAGGTTGACAAGACAGTGAATGAATTGCTTGAAAATGTCTGGAAGGAATCTGGGAGCTGTAACTGTCAATCACTCCACCTGACTGTGGGGACAGGAGAGTCCAATGGTACATTCTCCCAGCACTAGCAGAAGCCTCTGGAAGGTGCCTCTCTGATCTCTGGCCTTTGTCTCTTTCGGAGTGGGAAGTCTCAGGGTTCAGAACTGCATGCTATCCTTTCTCTAGGTCAAGGACTAAGGCATTGAATTTCCATAGGGCTGGGCTGTCATTAAGTAAAGCGGGAAGTGGCCAAGTTAGTGCAAACATGTCTGCTGCCAGAATTAGTGCTCTGGGGATGCTGCTTCTTGGCTCCAGCTAGTCCATACCTCTGGAATTCAGACTCAGTGCTGTTAGAAGCTCTGATCTTTTAAGAGAAGTCAAAATCTCTTGACTTCTTAAACATTAGTCCAAACCTATTTGTTCCCAGCACTATCTTAAACAACACATGTATGAATAAATAAAATACACTATTAGACTGAATGTCACTCCTGTGACTAGTTTCCTCTTTGTCATGCCCCAGGCAAATTGGGGTGAAAGTCATCTATGTTATGGGTGCTCCAGACATGATGCTAATGCCGTGAGCCATGCTATGGTTTGGTGGAGTGGAATGGAAGCTTTCCAGAAAATTGTCTCCTCTCCCCTGCCACCCCCCCACAATACACTTTAGCACTTCACAAGGGTGGGGTGTATATAGGTGAAAATGAGCCACAATTTCAGATGTCTCTGGGTTATTTTCTAACTGGACTTTGTAGAACCAATTGAGGTGTCACCCTAATAGGAACAGCACATCTACAAATGAATGTCCTTTATCCATAGATTTGCTTGAGTAGATTGGAGAGCTAGTGACTGGGTGAGGTGGCTGTCCACCACATTCAAATATGAGCGACACATAGGAACCAGAATGTGATGGGCCATTACCAGAAGAAACTATAGACAAGAAAAAAGAGAGCCACAGTGACTTCTGGTGCTGGAGTTATTAGACACTGGCTACCTATGGCCAGAGAAACAAGTAACCAAATAAGCAAACAAACAAAAATCCCAGCTTAAAATTTTCCTCAGGGAAATGCAAACTATAAAATACATAATAGATTTTTTTTTTGTCTTTTTAAGACAGGGTCTCCCTGTAGCCCCAGCTGGTGTGGAACTCACTATGTAGACCAGGTTGGCTTTGATCTCAGAGATCCACCTGCTTCTGACTCCCAAGTGCTGGTATTAAAGGCATGTACCACCATACCCAGCTCATATAACAGATTTTTTTTTAAAAAAAGGAGATTCTAGGGGGCTGGAAGGATGGCTTAGTGGTTAAGAGCACTTACTACTCTATCAGAAGACCTGAGTTCAGATCCCAGCACCAACATCAGGTGACATACAAATACCTGTAATGCCAGCCCCAGAGGATCAAACACCCTCTTTTGACCTCCACAGGCACCTACACACATGCAGCGTGCACTTACATAGACACATACACATACATAAAAATCAGTTTTTTAAAAAGGAATTCCAGAACTAAAATATAATTGCTAAAATTAAGAACTTGATGAACTGGTTTAATAACAGATTAGACAGAGTCACAGAGGAAATTACTGAACTGGAAGCTAGGTTGTAGGTAATTGTTCAGAGTGTCATACTGAGAGATTGAAAAATAAATAGAAAATACAAAAATGAGGAAAAGGCAGGGAGGAAAAATGTGAAGGGTTTGTATTTTATTGATACAGAGGAAATGAAGAAAGGTGACTGAGAATAGGGCAAAATAAATATTTGAATTTTTTTACTGTGGAGGGAAGACATCAAGACTACAATTCAAGAAGGCTCCAAAAGTAGATTGATCTGTACCAGACACAGGAGGGATCAATTGCCCATTGGCTCAGAGGATAAGAAAAGAGGATTTTGGGAATTCCTGGGTCTAGATGGGAACTGATCCAGAGATCCCCAGTCCAAGCAGAATAACAGTTTCAGGGTGACAGAAACGAAGCTTTGATTAACTTACTATGTGAAGTTTCTTGTGCATACATTATTAATTCATTGCCTGTTTGTAGAAAGCAGAAAGTCTTAGTATTAAAGGAAATGTTCATCTTGAATGAAGTGTTCTGTATAGTGAGTTCAGTGTCTAGGAACCCAGGAGTGATGTGGCTCCTGGAGGTAAATGGTGATTGAATCTATGGTGGGTTTGTGGACATAAGCAGTTGGATATAATGCTTGAAAAGTCACTGGCTTAACTGTGAAGATAGTCAACAAAAGAACATTTGGAATCTAAATAAGCTCTTTGATAATCCAAATTGGATTTGTAGGGTCTCCAAGAACAAGGTTAACTTAATATTTATATTTTATTTATCCTCAGTAAAAGCTAATGTGCTAAGATGAGCCTACCAAAACTCCCACTGTAAGGAAGAAACAAAGGGTTTTGTGTGCTGGTGTGAGCAACAGAGAATGTGGCACAGCAGCCCATGGAGACCACATGCAGTGAGCACAGGGAGGGCGTGCCAAGGTACATCTCTAGGGGACAAAACCAAGACTATCATTGCTGTCCTACCCAGAGGTTAGGAAGCTTGAACTGTGGGCAAATTTGGCCAGTGTGTTCCTTTACACAGTTCTTAGACACCTATGAGAGTGTGATGAAGCACCTTACCACACAGCACTCACCATGGAAATTCAAGAGGGTTGGGGTCTAAACCACTTTGGTTTATTGATCTCTTTGTTGCTGACTTGGGGAAATCAGGGTCTTTGTGAATGGTGATGAGGTGAGTTCCACGGATAATAGAAAGGCAGGGCTCTATTGCTAGCATCTGCCTCCCCCCACCCCATTCACTTCTACCCTTCCCTGGGTTCCCCGGAATAGACAGGCTCTGCTGGGTACTATGTGTGAGAGGGAGATCTTGCATTGAACACTGTGTGATGAAGGTACCCATGGAAGTGAAACAGGGCTCCTGAGGTCTTTAGGAAGAATATCAGTTGAGTAGAGGGTCCATGAAGGGAAACCCTTCTTAGGATGGAGCAGTGCTCCTAAGGGGCCTGGGAGGTCAGTACTAGCTGTGTTTAGCCCCCAGAACAGTGGGAAGCAATGAGTGCTCTTGACTCGAATAGGGTGGTGCTAAAACTGCCATTGAAAGTTGATGGTTGGTGGGGGGCCATGTTCACTCTTCGTCCACTTCCCCAGATCCCCAGAACAACCCAGGGCTTGGGAATTGCCTCTGGCTTCCCATTGTGCCTCAGCCTGGCTCAGCCTTCCAGGAATCTTCCAGACTGAAGCTTGGGGCCCAGATGGAGCCTGCCAGGATTGATGAGATCTACTCTACTTTGGGATTTTTCTCTCCTTTCTCTCTTGTGTGTTTTTCCTTCTTCTTCCTGTCTTTTTTCCCTCTCTGCTGCAGGGAGAGCATAAAGAGGGAGGCGAGGACACGGGCACCACACAGCAAACTCTCGTTTTCTTTCAAGAAAAAAAATTATGATTATTAAAGATTTAATCTTCAGGTCTAAAAATACCACAATGCAAATGTTTCTGATCTCGGTTCCCTTCTCTCTCCTTGTCCTCTCTGTCCTTAACCGCCATTGCTGATCACTGCACTGGGGACAGGCATGGAAGGCTCTGGGTGCTTCAGTAGCTGAGAGAATCAGGGTGAGGGGAGGTGCAGCTGGCAGGAGGAGGGTAAAGGAATGTGGCATCCAGGGCTTGCTCTGCCCATCATGGCCTGTGGGTGAGGGACAGTGAGGCAGCTTCAGTCTCAGCTGCAGAATGACAAGCCAGCCGTTTCCGGGCACATTGAACTAAAGGCGCACTTCTTCCCGGTGAATGTTTGATTTGGAGTTTATTGATTCCATTTGCCAGAGTATTTTCCTTAAATATTTTTTGAGTCTAATGCACACCGTGTGCACCCATAATGGCTCTAGCTAGCCTTGTTTTTCTGCAGAAGCAATAAAGCAATTTGGATGAGATGAAATTGAACTTAGAGGCATGAGGAGAGGGTGGCTGGAGATGTGAATGGGAGGGGGAATGGGCTCCAGATGAAAGAGTAGGAGGTGGGCAGAGGCAGGGCCAGGGAGCCAGAGAGCTCTATGGGTATAGAGAGATGGAGAAAATGGAGGAGAAGAAAGCAGGTAAGGGAGGAAACAGGGAAACGTGGAATCAGAGAGAAGAGAAAGGAATAGAGAGAGATAGAGACAGAGCAAGAGAGAGAGAGAGAGAGAGAGAGAGAGAGAGAGAGACAGAGAGAGATGGCTGTAGTACAGTCAGCTAGCAATTTTGTGTGACCTTGGGGTTATATGTAAATCAAGTCTGTGGGAGACCCTTTGTTGTGATTTGAGTAAGAAATGTCCCCTATGCACTCATGTGCTTGAACACTTGGTTCCCAGTTGATGGTGCTCTTTTGGAAGTAGTGGAATTTTTATGGGGGTGGAGCTTTGCTTGAGGAAGTGGGTCACTGGAGGGCAGGCCTTAAGGTTCTGCTCCATTTTGTGCCTGCTTTCTGTTTCCTGTTCTGCCAAGGTGTCAGGGGGTGAGGAGTTCCAGCTGTAACCCCTACTACCAGCTGCCATGCCTTCCCTTCTTGATGGGCTGTGAGCCAAAAGAAACCCTTCCTTCCTTAAGTTGCTTCTTGTTAGGCATTTGGTCACAGCAATGAGAAAAGCAGCTAATACATCTGTCTTCTCTCTCCCACCCATCCCTTCTTGAAGGAGGCAAGACAGACACCTATGTGAGATGATGTTGTTGGTGTCCCCAGTGTCCATACATCTGTTTGTCATTGTGTAGCATGTTTTATGGGTAGGACAACTCCTGGGCTGGTCCCTAACTGACCTAAGCCAATTCCAGTGTTCCTATCCCTGCTCCATCCCAGCCCTAGTGAGTGGTTAAGGGAAGGACCAAGCCAATCAGTGCAGAGGATTTTTGTCCCTCATGAGTGGTCCAAGAGTTATTTTGTGATGTAAGTTGATCCAGCTAGAGAAGAACTGGTTCAATCAAAAAGGCATTTTTGTTAAAAGTTGAAGGTAAGAAAGGCCACGTTGGGCTGGAAAGATGGTTAAGAGCCCTACTTACTCTTGCAGAGGACCTGCGTTCAGTTCTCAGCACCTACATCAGGTGACTCACAACTGCCTGTGACTCCAGTTCCAACAACCTCTGGTCTCCTTGGACACCTGCACACATGTGCACAGACACACATGCATGCACATAATTATAAATAAAAATAAATCTTAAAAGAACAAGACAAGAAAAGCCATGTAAAATTCTTTAGTTATGGAAAGAAGCATAGAACCCCAGAGTTGCTCACAGTGTGGGAATGAGGCTGATGTAGGGCAGAGCCCAGAGAGTCACAAAGAAATGAAGTTGGATTTTTACCAACAACTGAAACCTGTGGATCAAACTCACCCTGAAGCCTGTGTTTCCTCTGGATATGCCAGTCACATGAGTGACAGATTCCTTTTAAGATTTTTTAAAATTTCATTTTTGGGAGGGGTGGAGGCTAGAGAGATAGTTTAGTGGTTAAGAGCACTGGCCCAGGTTTGAATCCCAACACCCACATGGCAGCTAACAACCATCCATAATTCTAGTTCTAGGTGTCCAAATCCCTCTCTGTCATCTAAGGGCATTGCACGACACAGGGGCACTTACACACAGGCATAACTCTCACACACATAAAAAAAAATAATTTAAATTTTGTTTCTTAAAATTCTTTGACTGTTTTACACACATATATAATGAATTTTGGTTATTTTCATCCTCCATTATCTTCGCTCAACCTCCTTCTTCTCCTGCTAAAACTTTTTTCTCAACAAATCCTTCTCCTACTTTCAACTCTGTGTGTGTGTGTGTGTGTGTGTGTGTGTGTGTGTGTGTGTGGTGTGAGACCCACTGAGTTTAACTAATGTTGTTTGCTTGAGCATGGAGTATGAGTTGGGGGTTATTTACTGGAGCATGGGCCACTTAACAGTGGTCACACCACTGAAGAAAATGGATGTCCTCCTTCCCCCAGAACCATTAACTATAAGTCCCTCAGAGAGGGGTGGGGCCTTTTAAGCCCCTCCCTTATTTTTGATGAAATGTTGACAGGACCAATCTTAAGTTCTGTGCAGGTAACTACAGCTCTTCTGAGTTGATGAGTGCAATGGCCTTGTCATGTCCAGAAGACAGTGCTTCATACCATTATTCTCCATCTTCTCACTCTTTCATAATGTTCCCTGAACCTTCGAGGGTGATGTAGATGTTCTGTTTAGAACCAAGCAATTAACAGTTCACAATAATTTTTGAACAGTTATGAGTCTCTGCACTAACCACTGCCTACTGCCAAGAAGATTCTCTGACCAAAGCTGACAGTAGCACTAATCTATGGGTATAAACATAAGGATGTAGAAGGCAGTTTGGCACCATTTCCCTTTAGCAAAGCAACAGTGGTAGATTTCCTCTTAGGGCTTCATCCATGAACTCTTGATCAAGTTTATGATACCTGGCATGAGTTCCTTCCTGTGGAGCAGGCCTTGAATCCAAGCAGAAGGCAGTTGGTTACCCCCATAATAATCATGCCACTATTGCAACAGCAGGCACATTTTGCCTGTCAGGCTGTTACTGTAGCTTCCAGGTTCCCAGCTGGGTAAGACTGCTAATGACTATTCTCCATTAGCAGCCTGCACAGCACCTTCTGACATTATGAAAGCTAGCCATCAGGGAGGAAGTTTCCAGATCAGTTCCATCTTGATTTATCTATGTCCTACAACCAAAATATGTGGTGTCTTAAGCAACAGGGTCTTCCCACCTAGTTTTGGTGGGCAGCCAAGTTGCTTAAGAAGTTTGAGTTGGGGCTGGAGGGATGGCTCAGCAGTTAAGAGCTCTGACTGTTCTTGTAGAAGACCCAGTTTCGAATCCCAGCACCCACATGGCTGCTAACAACTGTCCATAACTCCAGTTCCAAGGGATCTGATGTCTATCTTCTCTCCTCCGTGGGTATTGCATGACATGGGTGCACTTACAAGCAAGCAGGCATAGCACTCATACACATAAAACATAAATAAAACATAAATACATAAATAAATAAATAAATAAATAAAAATTTTAAAAAATTTGAGTTGGATATCTGTTGTCTATAGTCAGTGGGGATACTAATTTATATGGTATCTTTAAATCTGATCCCTCTGTCCTTCCAATTATAGGCCTCATGAAGTTCTCTCAGTGTTCACAGCCATACTGGACAGGATTCCAGGGGGTAAAATTGTTCTCCTGGAAGCTTATCTCGGTCCCTGGGGCATGGGTATGACTGACAGGCGGGAAGGAGAGAGAGAAACAAAAGCCAGAGACTTTGCATCCTGGAGTGGTTAGGCAAGCACTTTCCTGTTCAGCCCCAAGGCAGCATTTGGCTTTCCAGGGAGAGTGCTGATTCTCCAGCCTGGATTCAAGGTTGGCCTCCCAGGCTTATTGCCTACTGATGCAGGACCAGCCCTGGTGCCTCTCTGAACATACCCATCTTCCTCTTCCTGCATATCTATTTGCTGGGGTCTCTCATCACTATTTATTATTATTATTATTATTATTATTATTATTATATTATTTAGTCTCTATCTATCTATCTATCTATCATCTATCATCTATCTATCATCATTTTTTTGTAATCCTATCATCTCCCAAGTGATGCTATTACAGGCCTACCTACACCACCTGGTCCTGCTTGGGTTTCCCTCATGTTTATCTGTTGGTCTAGCCCATCTTTCAGTTCCAGCCTCTCTAACACCCATAAAGCCTCCTTGATTTAACTCTCTGATACCTTTTTTATCCACCAGGAATTATCAGAATCTGAGGGAAGTAAGGGTGTGGGATGGAAAGGGAGAATGTCTAGCTCAAACAATCGTCACCAATCTTCTATCCTTTCAGTACGTAAAACTGCTGAGAGCGGAGTTAACAAACTAATCTGGACTAGTGAAATTATATAGTGGATGGTAAGAGACAGCAGTGTCGGGGTCAAGAGTTAAAAGAAACGTTGAGAACTTGCACTCTAATTGATGAGCCCTGTTCTTTGTGTGACCTTCTTGGAGCCCCTGCACCTTTCCCGAGGCACTCTCTGGGCCTTGGCTTCAGCTGCACTTATTTATATATTGATCTGACTTGTTGGCTGGATCATGGAACCACTTCCTGCCAGAACTGAGAGGGGCTCAGGAGGAGGGGAGAGGCTCAAGGTGATAGGAATGGTACAGAGAGAAGGGCAGGGCCAGGGAAATAAGAGTGGCTGGAAGATGGGAGGGACCAGGGAATGGGAAGGGCTGGGAGAGGGGAGACCTGGGGAGACAGGCAGCTTCAGGGAGCCACATGAGCTGGGCTCACTTTTGCAGAGTTCTCCCAAGGTTATTAAAAAATCTGGATCTGAAATCTGAAGGCTGTCACCTTCACCTTTCTTTTCTATTCAAGAAAGCATAAAAGGAAGTGTATGGCTGTGGGACGAAAGGTCATTGCTCGGCTTTTTAAAGACTAGCTCAGTCATGGTCTTGACAGATTAATTTGTAGAGATAAAATGTGTTTCCACATTTATGAAGCAACACTGTGTATGACCAAGGAAAAGTTAGGAGTCTGAGCACAGGTAGAGCTGGGCCATAGTGAGGAGACATAGAAGGGAACCTCCTGACCCAGGCGGGGGATGTTTTTCTGGAAGGAAGGCCTGTGGCCTTGTTCCTTCGTATCGCCACCATGGCAGTCAAATTCAGAGTGGAGGGCTGAGAACTGGGACATTGGAAACCTGGTAATTCTGGGCCTGGGCCTTCCTTTCTGAATGTGACCTGCAGCAAGAACAAGCCTCCAAGAGCACAAGCAGCTCGGTGTGACTCGGAATCAGATCTGGTGCAGCCCTGGCTGGAGGAAGTGGCAGAGGGCATCTGAATCAGGGTCCCTAGTCCAACACTGTTGTCCTGCTTCAGACAATGTGGGATCTGGGAGTTTCCCTATGTCCCAGTGCAGGGGTGCTAAAGTGCCGAAGAAACTGGTAGACAGAACTGGCCTGAGGTCAGAATGAGGCAGCTGTGCCATTAGAGGTGATAGCAGTGGTTGAGGACTTCATCTGGGGGTGCTATGGGACCCCGGAAAAGGTCAGGTAGGCCAGAGGATGCCAAGTTGGACACCCAAGAGCAGGTGCCTCGGAGATATTTCATGGAAGGTAGCAACCCTGCACCCAGAGGGCCAGAGGAACTCCACTTCTCCAAGGTCATCCAAGAAAGGAAGGCTGAAGAAACGGCTCCAGAAAGGTCTTTGCTCTGGGGTCAGTTATCTAAAAGAGAATGTTTTAGACCAGGTCACTGTTTACTGGTGAGTGCTGAAAACACTTATAAGATCACTCTGTAGACATGGGGAGCCTGGATGGGAGTGACAGGTACTGAAATATAAAGCGACTTTGTCTTGTCCATTGGAGCTGTGGGGTATGTACTGTGGTAGTTATATCTTGGATGAGGTATGGAAGAAAGTTTCAGGCTGTAGTGGGTTTATATATTTGGAGATCTGATCTGGTTTCGAAGATCAAGGAAAGCTCTACAGAGGAGGTGATGTCTAAGTGGAATCCAAGAAGACAGGAAGAAGTGAGTGGGGTGCAGAGAGAGGACAGTGTTCCTGGGGTGGGTGATTCTAGCTTCCTTGACATATATGAAGACCCCTCAGAGGTCCCTCAAAGCAGGCTGTCCTATCTTCTGGCCAGGCATCTAGACAGTTTGTTCTCCCTGGGAAGTGGTCCCTTGGTCTGTCAGCCAGTCACACCCCCCAACACCTAAAGGAGGTTTCCAGGCCTTTGCTATCTGAGCAGGGGTGGGTGGAGACTCATGTCCTGAACCTCTGCTAGTCCATATGTGTGCCTTGTGGTTCAGCCAGGAGCTGGTGTATGGTTCTGGCCACTTGCTTAATGGCCTGGAAAGGAGGCGATCACATGCCTTCCATTTGAGAGCCCGCATGGGGGAGGCCCATTAGCAGCTGCGCACGTGTGCCAACCACAATTAGCTAGAGCAGGAGCAAAGGGCAGTGTGGGCAAGAAGCTCTGTAGGCAGGCTGGGTGGAGCCAGGCTTCCCTTCTAGTATGGTGGGGTTCCTGCAAAGGCTGTGGTGGGTACAGGAGAGAGCTGGGGGTGGGGGGATCTTGGAGGGAAGGCTAAGAAAAGTAGGTGTTAGCTGCTTCTTCATTCTTGCTTTGAAAGCAAACATCAGGATTGGAATCAAAACCACAGGAGCCAAAGTTCTCTTTCATTGAAAACCTTGGGCTCCAACAGGGCAAGACAGAAGAGCTCCAGTTAACACGCAAGGGAGACCTGGCCAGTTCAGGCTGGCTCACAGATGGAGGAGAGAGTGTAGAAACCTGACCTGGCCTCCATCATGTAGGAGTGGCCCTGGTCCTGAGCTTGGCTCCGGGATGGGAAACTTAAGGAGCAGTAGCCAGAGCTTCTGCGGGGTTATTTTTCTCTGGGGTAGCCCTTGTTCAGGATGCCCACTCCGTGTAACTGGCCCCAAGAGAGGGCCATCAGGTCAGACATAGGTACTGTGTTAAAGCTGAAGTCCAAATGAATGAGCAGAATCTCATGGTACAAGTATATCCCAGGAAGCATTGGGACATGCGGACAGCAAACAGCTCACATTTGACTGGGTACTCTGCTGTGTCTGTAATTATGACAGCCTCTTCATGATGTTTTCCAGGGGTGGTGGGTGACTCCTTCCAGTGTGGGGGACTATGTCACCTGCAGGGAAAGGCGACTGTAGCACCCTGATCACTGGTTCTCTGTCCTGGGACTGTTCAGAGAGTATGAGGATGATTTGGGGAGTCGCCTGAGATTCAGCCTGACTCTGTTCAGAGCCTTCCTTATGTAACTGCAATGGAGAAACTGCATCCTTTTCTGAGACCTGGTGGCAAGAGGGACAGGACTCAGATAAATGGGAGTACCCCTTCCCCAGTTAAGGAATGTGCATGTGGGGGTCAGAGCAGAGCCTATTTGGCTTCTTTAGTCTCCCTCCTCCACTCTCTTCTCCAAGGCATTGTTCCCAATCAGACTTCCTTGTACTTATGCTGAGTGGGGTGGACAGGCACTTGTGTTTAGCTTCCTAGCACAGAGGCCATTGCCCTCTAGACTCTGAATATAACTTCTTGGAGGCCCAGAAAGCTGCATGGAGTGAAACAGGATTAAAGGGAGTATCTATATTTCAAGACTTGACCCTGGACACACTTGTGCTCTAGAACGTTGTTAAGTATGCTCTGGCTAGGGAGCTATGCTCCCTGCCCCTCCTCTTCCTTCTCTTCCTAGTTAAGCTCCCTTCAGGAGCACAGTGACTCACATATGTAATCACAACACTTGGGAGACTGAGGCAGAAAGATCACCATGAGTTCAAAACCAGCCCGCATTACAGAGGACGACCCTGTCAAGAAAAAGAAAAAGAAAAAGAAAAAAAAAAGAAGAAGAAAAGCAAACCCCAAACAATTAAAAGTACTTCCCAGTCTCCCACCAGGCTAGACTTGAGGTGAGCTGGACAAGGGATGAATATTCATGAAAACAGGCCAATGAGCCCTTGAAGCAGTGTTTGAGGGGTCCTGGTTCGGCTGATTAAGGCCTGGCTGGGGCACAGAGCAGTGACAGACTCCAGAGTTCATTGAGCATCATAGTCCCACAGGGTCCCACAGGCTGCCCAGTTACATATAAATACATTTCCTTCCCCACTGCTACTGGCTAAGTTCATGTTCTGGGGCCCTGCCCATCTGGTTTTAAATAACAATGTGACAGGGCTGCAGCCTGCTTCTATGGAAGATCCTAGAGGCAATCTACCCACACTAGGGCAGACTTGTTCCTGATGTCAGCGTCCATGGTTGGGGATGTCTTTCTGGATACTGCTTATCCTTCCTGGTCCTGAACCTGGATAATGTCCTCTACCTCTGGGCCAGTTCATAGGCTCAATTTTCTCAAACCCTAGCCAAAGTGAATGTCTTGTTGGAACTGCTTGAGATCAGCCGTGCTTGGTGTAGAGGCTGATGGCAACTCCTATCAGCCCTGTAACCTGATTATTGATAGGTTATTTATTTCTGGGTGTCTTCCCTCTTCTGCAGTATAGATTCTCCCCTTTTTCTCCTCCTGTGCCTGGATATGATTCCTAGCTGTGCAGGCCAGCATACACCTTGTGGTGGTTCGAATGAGAAATATCCTCCATAAATTCCCCAGTTGGTACTGCTGTTTAGGAGGTGTAACCTTGCTTGAGGAAGTGAATTACTGGGGGCGGGCTTTGAGAGTTCATGGCTTCACCCCACTTGTAGTTCGCTTTCTCTGCTTGTGCTTGGCAATGAAGGTGTGAGACCTCAGCTTTCAGCTCCTGCCACTCCACCTGCCACTTGCTGCCATGCCTCCCCACCATGATGGACTCTCTTTCCTGGAGCCAGAAGTTCAAATAAACTCTTCCTTCTACAAGTTGCCTTGGTCATGATGCTGCATCACAGCAACAGAAAAGTAATATGTAACTATAATCCCAGCACTGGGGAGGCAGAGGTAGAGGATGGCAAGTTCAAGGTCAGTCTTGACTAGATATCAAGTTCAAGGCCAATTTGGGCTACAGAGGGCTGTTGTATCTCAACCTGCCCCACAGACAAACAAACAAACAAACAAGGGAGAAGCAAGCAAAATTCCAGAATTCCTTTCTCAGGGGATATTTGATTCTAGTGAGTCATGTCCTTGATTTGAGAATCGACCTTTCCTAGTAGGTATCCTTAGCCCCTCTTTCAGCCCATCTTTATGTGTCAACTCAAAGTTCCAAACTGTCCCAAGCATCTCAAGAATCCTTCTTGATTTCCCTTTTACCAATCCAACTTTTTTTCTTTTTTTGAGACAGGGTTTTGTGTGTCTCAGGCTGGCCTTAACTCCCTATGTAACCAAGGATAATCTTGAATATCTGATCCTCCTGAGTGTTGGGATTATGTGTGTGCTACTATACCTGGTTTATGTGGTGTTGAGATCAAATCCAGAGCTTCATGCATGGTACTCAAACACTACCAACTG
Source organism: Nannospalax galili (assembly GCF_000622305.1). Lineage (NCBI taxonomy): Eukaryota > Metazoa > Chordata > Mammalia > Rodentia > Spalacidae > Nannospalax > Nannospalax galili. The sequence goes on from NW_008360328.1 coordinate 1,239,021, forward strand.
AGTTATACCCCCCAGCCCAATCAGACATTCTTGAGAGCTGACTGTTGAATTTGAGAAATACAAAGATTTATGAAACCCAGGCATTCACAGTATCTCAGAGAAAGTTAGAACTGGGGTGACTGAGAATTCAGAATCAGGTTTCCCTGCCCCCCTTATTAACCCAGAGGGAGTAAATGACCTATTTAAAAATCACAGAGCTGGTTAGGGACAGAACCCAGATTGAAACCTACCTTTCTTGCATCTTAATGCAGTAAATTCCAACAGAGCAAGTGTGAGATGAGGGTCACTAAGTGAATCCTTAGCTATGGCTCTTCCGGGCCATACCTCTCTGTCCACTGGATGCCTAGGGCATCACAGAGTACCAGACACACAGTGAGGACCTGGCTACAGCTGAGTTAAGACAGGCAGCTGCAGAGATGCCCAGCTAAGCTGGCTGTGAAAGAGCAGTAGATGCACCATCTAGAGAGGACCATGCCCTTGAGGAGACAGTGAATCTCAGCTGGGGCCCAGGTTTAAGTAGTGATGGCTTATCCCTCAGCCACCTTTTGGGACAGATTGCCCAGGTAGCCTCTGTGCCAAATGACATTTTAGGGTGGATAAGGCACACACTGGGGACTAGATCTAAACTACTTAGAACCTATGGGCGAGGCCATGCGTATCACCTGCAGCTCTTCTTAGCTTTTCCCCCAGGGAACCTTTGACTTCACCTTCCAGTTATCTAGAATTAATAGACATGAGGTTGAATGTGGGTTAAACTATGAACCAGGCTGGGGCTCCCATCTTTTCTGTTAATCTGAGGATCCATGTCTGGGCCTTGCTGTATAATCTCAGGTGTTTCCCTTTCTCAACTGGAAAAGTGACCTGCTCTACCCAGATAGTACTCCACCCAGATAGTGCTCCACCCAGATAGTGTTCCACTTAGTCCTGCCTTCTAGCCAGACTTCTTCCATACTCTCCATGTCCCTACCGCACATCCTTCTCTACCCACACCAAGAACTTTAGCAACCAACTTTCTCATGAAATGCAGCAGTGACTTTAGTCCCTTATCCCTCCTGGACTCTCTGGCAGGCAGCATTTGATTCTGAGAGTCCCTCTGTGATGATTATTATTAACTGTCAACTTGACATTTCTTGTCAACCTAGAATCACCTTGGTAAAGAGTCTCAATAAGGAGTTATCTAAATCAAGTGAGTGTGGGGTTGTGAACATGTCTGTGAAGACATGATCTGGATTTCCTTAATTGGTGTGGGAAGACCCAGCCTGAAAGTGGGTGGCACCATTCTCTGGATTTGGACTCTACATGAGTAGAGAAATCCAGCCAAGTGCTAAGCATGCGTGCATTTATTCTGTCCCTGTTCTTGACTATGGATGTGATGCGACCACCTGTCTGAAGCTCCTGCCTCTGTGACTGCCCTGCAGTGATAAACTGTAGCCTGGAGTTGTGAGCTGAAATAAACCCTTTTTGCCCTAAGTTGCTTTTGGTCAGGTTGTTTTATCACAACAGCAGCAATGAAGGTAGAACACCTTCCTTCTGAAGCTTTCTTGGCTCTTAACTTACAAGGTGGCTCTTCATTTGCTTTCCTTTCCTCTGGCTAGGCGCTCTTTTCTTGATTGCATATTCTGTCTGTAGCTTGGTGCTATTCAGTCTGAGCACCAGAATATACCTGTGCTAATTTGTTCCCTCATTTAGTTCTTTACTCATTCAGCACATATTTGTAGGCGCCTATCATGAGCAGGCTGTTGTAGGTCCTGTGGAGAGACCTTAGCTTACATGCAGAGTGTGTGTGGGTCTTTCTGGTGTAGAAGGACTCAGGACTGGCTGTATACAGAAACCCCAGGACACACAGTTGTCACTGGAGAGGCACATGCAGATGCTCAAATCTTCTTTTTTTTAACTCCCCAAATTGAATGCACCTTAAGTCTGTCTCTTCATCCTCGCTGTACTTCTAAGCTCCAGATTCCCTTATGTGACCACCTCCTGGATATCTTAAATCGTATGTTTCACAAGGCCCCAAAGCAAATTAGAAGACTAGAAAATCGACCTGAGGCTCATTCTCTCTTTCTCCTTCCCTTTCCCACACCCTGAGTCCTATAGTGCCATCAGTTCAAGTTCCTAAATGCTCCTGGGTTTTGAGCCTCTTCACCGGCCCCGCCCACTCGCACCAAGCCACCTTCCACTCCACAGACCCACTGATTTGTTCTTTTCAGAGAACAAATTGAACCATGTCATTTTCTTTCTTAAACTCTTCAATCACTTCCTTTGTGTTTCAGACAAATCTAAATCCTGTGGTGTTCCTGCCTCTGCCTGGCTCTCCACCCTTCCATCTGACCACACCTAGGTACCACCCTGCCCGACTAAGAACAACCCCTTTTAATCCCATAGTGTGTCATGCTAAGGGCTTCAGGCTTGCACCTGTGTGTAGCCATGACTCTTTCCTGGTCTGCCTCCGACCCCCTCGTTTCTCCTTCACCTTTTCCAACTCCAGCTGCTGGTTGCCTTTCAACCTCTTGCTTCTGGAGTTCTTCCTCCTGGATGCCTGCCTTAATTCCTCTTCCTCTATTCCAGGAAGGTCCTAGGTGTAGAACAAGCTAATGCTCCCAAGTCACACTCACAGATTATTCTCAATACTTCCCATTCCCCATATGAGGGCATGGCTTTACCACATATCTACCATCCAAGGTCAAAACTCTTCCAACCTCCCCAGAGTCTCTCAGTCCCACAATTCTGATTCCCTAATCTGATCAATACCTAAGAATGCCCCGGGTCAATCCTGTTCCTGTTTTCTCCAACACTGAATTCTCCCTGGAAGAACTTTCCTGAATGTCTTGATGTGATTGTTTTCAAAGTTTCAATCTGTCTGCCTTCCTTTCTAGATTGCAGACTAGATCAGGAGGGCAAGGCTGGCTGGCTGACTGGAAAACCACAGGTCTCCAGTGCCTAGCAACACTTGATGCAGGTACCAGCTCCATGTTCCCTGGATAAACTATGCCTGCTCTGCACAGAGGTCCCATCTTTCAGTCCTCCAAAGCATCAGGCTCCTTCTTATCTCCCCTATCTCCCCACACCTTGCCCAATTAGTCTGACAGATTCCAGGTCAAATGGCAACTCCTCTGGAAGTTGTCCCTGACCATTGCATTAACATCCACAGCACCAAGTGTGTATTAGTTACTTTTTGTGACTGTGACAAAGCACCACGACCAAGGAAATTTATAGAAGAGTTTATTTGAGCTTATGGTTCCACAGCTAAGAGTCCATCATGGTAGGGAAGGCACGGCAGGAGGCAGTGGGAGCAGAAAGCTGAGTTCACGTCTTCAATAGCAAACAGGAAGCACAGGGAGAACAAATTTTAAGTGAGGTGAGGCTATGAAGTCTCAAAGCCCACTCCCAAGACATACTTCCTCCAGCAAGGCCACATGTCTTAGGGATTTCATGACATCCCCAAATAATGCCACCAACTGACTGGGGACCATCTACTAAGTGTTCAAATACTTTGGCCTATGGGGGACATTTCCCATTCAAACCACCACAGTGTGACTCGCCTGTGAAGTAAGTGTATACTTTGATTGTCTACTGATGTCTGCTTCCCTTCCAAGCTGTAAGTACCACATGAGTTGGGCACCGAGTCAGACATTGCTCCTGATCCTCTTGTCCTTTCAGGATCTGGAACAGGGTGGGACCTGAATATACCTTCTGTGAATGAATGCAGGAGGTGGAGACTGGAAAACTGGCATTCTTCCAGAGGATCTCTATCTTCCTGGGGCCCCTCTTCTCTGTCACATAGATCCCTGTGTGGAGATGGATTCTGAAGTGTCATGGAGACATGGAGACAGGGGAATATGGTACAGAGTAGGTGGGCAAGGAAAGGACATGCATAGTTTAGAGATGGCTTAAAGTATACCTGAGACCTCCCACTCTTGACATACATTCTCTCTCATGGCAGCACATGCTATACATATGTGTTGTTGTCAGTACGTCAATATCAGGGTCTAAACATCTAGGAAGAAGGTACTGGGCCTGCAAAAGACTCTATGCATTTATGGGAATTGTGCAAGGACTCTGTGTTTAGCTAGGGCGTGGCACTCAAAGCCCTTTTGATATAGAGCCTGACTGGGGCTCAGGAGAGGGTATCAAGACTTCTGTCCTAGATAGATTCCTCCAGGAAGGCCCCTGACACCTTATATTGTTTGTTGTGGGGACATGTGCAGATGTACTTGCACATGTGCCCTCCTTTCCCAGAGTCCTGGTGTTGGAAGAGACCTTGAACATTGTGACTTACTTTCTCTTGTAGAGCTGTAATTTTTCAGTGGCTTCCTTGGCTGATTTCACAATCATCAGTGGAAAGGGCCATGGACATGGTGGTTGTCATTCAACTTGATTTGGGTACTCCCAGAGATGAGGAGCTCACTTCCAGCATCTGGCAGCCTATTGTACTGCAGAATAGCTCCAAGTTAGTCCTCTTCTGTCTCAAGTCCATTGTACCTCCTTGTCACTGTTTGCCTGGCTCTGCCCAGGGAACACCAGGCCCAATGGTTCTCTCCGGAGGGGAACAGCTTTCCAACACAGTCTACATTCTTCCTATAGCTGGGCTTGGGACGTGGATCAGACTTCTTTGAAGGACTGAGTGGGGAGTCATTAGCTAGGCAGGCTAGAGGCAGCAGGGCCCTACATGGATCTCTCCTCTCACTATCCCCCTCCCTATAGCATAGCCTCCCTTCTGTGTACCCTTTGGGTCCCCCACATCTGTCATTCAGCTGTGACTTACCTAAATGCATGCCACCCAGAGGACAGGAACATTTGATTGCTGGGGAAAAAACCTCTTTTTTTTTAAGCCTTTCAAAGAGTGAGTCATGATTGGCCTAAAAATAGCCCGTAGAAATCAGAAGAAACAAACACACACAAAATGATACTAAAAATCCAGAGTGCCTAATTATAGGAGAAAGGAAGTGGAACTGGGATTCCACTGACGTTTTCCTATTTTCTTTGAATCAAACATTGTACAAGGGAGTGAAATAGATTCGCATTGTTAATAAATTTCCCAACTCAGGGACTCAAAGTCCCTCTGCCATGCTATTTATGGCCTCCCTGGGCATTCCCGAGTTTGTGGTACCTGGATGTGCTCCCCTCGCTGCTTTTCCCCAGGCAGCCTCTGTTCACCACCATAAAGATCATACCAGGGTAATCAATCAGGCAACCTGTCACCATTGCTCAGTCCAGACACTGAGCAAGCACCTTGGGTGAGGAAAGCTCCGTAGAGGGCACTGAACAAAGATTATTGAGTAGATTCATGAGCCCATAGGAAAAAAAAAGAATGATTCCTAAGAGTTATCCTGGGTTCACCAAGTGGAAGTTCAAGTGAAACAAATTCCTTTCTTCAGCTGATGGATGTCTCAACTCGTAGACAGACAGTACATTGTAGATGTGGCAAATCTAGGTTTGAGCAGGTATTTTGTAAAGGCTGTGATGTAATCCTCAGGGACAAGATGGAGATGTGGGTAGACAGTAATGGAGTTAGATGGATTAGCAGACAAAGTGCCACGTGAGCTGCCAAGGGGGGAACATAGTCTTGGGCTAAATTAATCAAAGCGCAGAGCACAGAAGAGAGGAAGTGATGGCGATTTCCTCTGAGCTTGGCAGTGGCTGGACCACATCTGGAGCATTGTATTTCATTCCAGGAGCCACGGCTGAGCAAGGATGTTGACAAATGGGATGGCATTTGGAGGAGGGGAAGTGGGATGTCCCAAGATCTTTATACCATGCCATTCCAGGAGTGGTTGGGAGCTGCTGGGGACTTTAAACCAAGGAGACAGAACAGCTAAGTGGATCCTGAGAGCTGTTTTCAAATATTTAAAGGTCTATTGTAGAAGACTGAATGGAAATACTGGCTACAGTGTTAGAAATATAACGCCTGATAGCCAGGTGGATTTTGGTTTGGTTCGTAGTAACCAGCAAGGAGAAAGGCAGGCTGGGAGCCCTGCAGGGCCTGCTGTCCTTTTCTGCCTACAAGGTTTTTTCTGCTAGAAGAACTGAATGCAGGGCTCTGTTCTTTCCTCCAAATAAAAAATAAGCCAGCCCTGTGCTGAGTCTGGAGGAGGATGGATGGAGACAGATGCAGGAACACTGGCTTTGAGGAGCCCCTATCTGAGTGTGGTGGTTTGAATGAGACATGTTCCCCATAGGCTCATGCATTTGAGCTCTTGGTACATGGTCCCCATATGGTACTATTTGGTAGGGTCATAGAATCCCTAGAATGTACAGCCTTGCTGGAGGAAACAAGTCACTGGGGGCAGGCTTTGAGCATTATAGCTTTGCCCTGCTTCCTGTTCTCTCTCTCTGCTGGCTGAGCATGGTTGAAGATGTAAGAACTCAGCTTTCTGCTCCGGCTGCCTCTCCCTGCCATGATGGACTCTAGAACTGTAAACCAAATAAACTCTTTCTTCTATAAGTTGCCTTGGTCAAGGTGTTTTATTATAGCAACAGAAAAGGAACTAATACATGGAGTCAGAGAGTTGGACCCGTGAACAGCCTAAAAAAAAGTATGAGATTGCAAGACCAGAGCCTGCATGCTGATTCCTGCTAAGGAACTATATGATACTGGAAATGATGGCTGGTCTCTGTGCTCCACAGGCCCCAAGTGTCAACAGAACCAACGAACCTACTTTTCTTCCTTCCTTCCTTCCTTCCTTCCTTCCTTCCTTCCTTCCTTCCTTCCTCCCTGGCCTTATGTAGCTGAAGATGACCTTGAACTTCTGACTCTCTTGTCTCTGCCTTCTGAGTGCTGAGATTATAGGTATTCCTTCCTTCCTTCCTTCCTTCCTTCCTTCCTTCCTTCCTTCCTTCCTTCCTTCCTCCCTGGCCTTATGTAGCTGAAGATGACCTTGAACTTCTGACTCTCTTGTCTCTGCCTTCTGAGTGCTGAGATTATAGGTATGAGCCACCATCCCTGGTTTATGTGCTAGTGATGGAATCCAGGGCCTCCTGCATGCCTGACAAGAACTTTACCAGCTGAGTCACAGGAATCCGCATGGTCCTCAACCTTGACATAGCACACCAGTCATCTGGGACACATTTCTGTTCCAACAGCATCAGTAGTCTGGGGCATGGTGATCGAGTACTTTGGTCCAGGGGCTCACTGAAAAGCCCTAACAGAAGGAAGTGATGTAGTAGCCTTTCATAGAAGTTTCAATTTATTGTGGAAATGAGAAGGGTGGACAGGAAGAAGATTGGCCAGCTAGGAGGTATCTGACTTGGTTCAGGCTGAGTGACTTACAGACTGCAATAATTTATTTCTTGACGTTCTAGAGGTTGGGAAGCCAAGATCAAAGTGCTACAGATTTGATGTTTGATGAGGGGTTTATGGTTCGGAGACAATAGCCTCTTGCTGTGTTCTCACAGGCTGACAGGATGAGACATTTCTCTTTGGTGAAGGCATTTCTGAGGGCTCCACCCTCATGACCTAAATACCTGACAAAGACTCCACTTCTTAATATCATCACCTGGGAGTGAGTTCCAACATAGGAATGGGGGAAGTATACCTTCATTGCATTGTAGGAAGATGCTGCGCTAAGCCAGGGAAGAAAGAGTGGCAGCCAGACCTTGGGCAGAGGAACAAAAGTCTGCTGAAGGGTCTCCTTGGAGGGTCAGAAGTAGTGAGTCTTGACATGAAGGATGAAGGGGGAGAAACATTAAGGATGATATAGTGTATAAAGCTTACCATTGGAGCTGGGCATGGTGGCTCACTCCTGTAATCCTAGCACTTGGGAGACAAAAACAAGGTGATAGTCATGAGTTTGAGGCCAGCCTGGACTGCAGAATAAGACTCTGTCTCAAAAAAGCAAAAAACAACAACAACAACAAGAAGAAGAAAAAACCATTTATTATTGAACTGCAGAAGGACTCTCCCCTTTGAAGACAGGACAATAAATGGTCAAACTCTGTGGTCTTGGACTGTAAGCACTGATCAAACTACAGCATGGGTACTGGGTCTCTTGGGGAAGACGGTCCCCACTTACAACTCCCTGGAAGAAGAAGCAGTCCTCTCACTATGCGCTTAAGGAAGTGGGGGACTCTGGAGGGAAGGACTTTACCTGACTAAGTACTTGCCCAGGTTAGCCTCCCCCCGCTTCTTCTTTCTCTTTCTCCCCCTCTCCTCCAGGCAGCGGCATCATGGATATAATGAGGTTGCCCAACTGGCAGTGCACGTGCCATCAGGGTGTAGAATGAAGATGGATGACTGTAGCTAAGAGACAATTTGAAAAGGGATAAATACAGGCAACAAGTTATTCACCACGGCAATTTGTAAAGAGCGTTAAGAACCTGCAGATGGGCTGTTTCACATCATCTCCTTTTCCATTTGCAGCCTGACAGGCCCGGGTAAACGACAGTGATGGATGGCTTTGAGCAGGGCCCCTTAATCTACCACTCTGCCATTGATTAGTTTGGCTCACATGGTACCCCCAGGTGGTGAACAGTGACCTGTCTTCCAGAATGGAGAACCTGAGCTAGGCCTTTAGACCTGAGAAGAAGAAGAGGTCCTCAGAGAAAGAATGGGATGGAGGGTGGGGGGAGGGAGCAGAAGAGCCATCTAGGGCTTGACACTGGGGAGAAGGGGCATGACACAGCCCAGCAGGAGGATTCTGGGGCAGAGGATTTAGTAGATCAGTAGAGATACGAGGATAGAGAGAATGAGCCAACCGAGGCTAGGAATCCAGAGTCTAGCCCCAGCCCCAGCCTCTGTGGTAGCCCCACCCCCTCCATCAGGGCCCCTGACAGTGGTGGTGATCAAGGGCTCTTCTGCAGTGTGCTTTTGACTCTTGCTAAACGCCTTGCTCCAATGGATCAGAAAGGAGTGTTCCTCCTGGAGTCTGATCAGGATGGAGAACCCACCCACTTCTTAGGTGGCAGGTGGTAGTCACCTGGGAGAGCTGAGTCCAAGCTGAGTTTAGGACAATGGAAATGATAACAGTAGAGACAAAGGTCTAGAGATGGCACGGAGACAGGAAGGGCAAGGCTGGCAGTGTGCTGCAGAGGAATCAGGATGACAACACACCAAAAGTACGTATTTAGGGCAAGGAGAGAATGCAGAGAACCAAAGAAATGAGAGAAGACAGACTCAAGAAGAGGTGTTGCTGTGTTGGAAAAAGCATTCCGGTGGGATGTGGGGACTTTGGTCTTGCCTTTGCTATGGGGGTGGGCAGAGGAGGTCAGTGCAGGGCACTGGGCAATGGCACTCGCTTTGGCATCCAGAGTTTTCAATGGGGAAAACTGTAGCAGCCCTCACTGGAAACATGCTTTACCTTTCACAGAAGTGCCTTTCTATGACTGTGAACCTATTTGATCTTCTTAACAATCCAGAGAGCGAAGGCAAGAATTCTTGTTTCCATTTTAAGGTTGAACAAATAGAAGCTCAGAGTAGTCAAGTAACTTGGCTAAGGTTGCATAGCTTGTAAGTGGTAGAGCCATATGGCTTTGAGACTCCAGTCCTTAGAGAGAAGTGGGGCTAATGAAGTGCAAATTAAACAAATTTCCAACAAACCCTTGTCTACATTTTAATCTTTAGAACAAAATGTGCTCTTGTAAAAACCAGGCAATCACTGCCTGCTGGTCCATGCATCTGAGTGCCCCTGAAATGCCCCAGTTGTGCCAGAAAGATGATGAGAATACAGATCAGGACTGGTTTCCTTAGAAACGGTCTGAACATTCACTAAGATGACCATCCTGGGGTCTGGCATCCTTACCAAACACTCCCTATCCGAAGCCTCACTGTTCGCCATCTAGATCAGGGCCCGCCTCTCCCTGGAAGTCCTTCCAGATAACTACAGTGAAGTGAGGCCTCTCCCAGATGCTCACAGCTACATTGCGAATGCAACACATGCTCACATCTGCCAGGTGTTCCTGCATCTGCCTCATAAATGTGATAACCTTGTGGGCATGTTGGAAAGAACTGGAATCAAGGTCTTTACAGGCCTACTGAGGTAATGATCTCAGTCAAGTCAGGATTAGTAAGTGGAACCCTCTCTGGGTAACTAAGTTCCTGTCTGCCCTTGGCCAGGACACTTTGCCCTTCATGGATGTATAGTTCTGAAACTGTACATTTCATAGGTGATGGTAGTGGAGAAAGATCCTCTTGTCAGTGGCTCTCAGCCCCGCTGTCTAGCAGACGCATCATGGAGTTTGTAAACTGCAGAAATATGAGGCTGAATTCTACTGAATCAGAATTTCAGAGGAAATGGCTTTGGCTTCTGGTCTTTCCTTCTTTTTAAATTCCTCATCTGATTTTGATGTTCAGCCAGGGATAGGAAATAATGACCTCCAAGGAGACTCTTAGCAGCTATCACTGAGCTCTTCTGTGTATTAGGTACTACGTCCTATGACATTTTTCCGACTATATCTTCACCATGGTTTCAGGTTTGGATCCCTAGGAAATGGATTTCAAGATAGAGATCTGTGGGTAACTCTCAGAGAACACTGTAAAGGGGAGAAAGAGGCAAGGTGGGGTGAGAGAGAACTGTGATATAGTTACAGCAAAGATCTCCACAAGTCCTTGAGATGGCCCTTTGGTGGTATTACCAAAGGTGGCAGAAGAGTCAAGCCTCTGTCCCCCCATTGACTAGGCTGGCTGCAAGCTGCCCTGAGAGACCATACCTACCTTGATGGAGGGTGCCTGCCCTTGGGGAGGGTGGCTGTCTTTTACCAAAGGCATTTGTGGACAGGTACCCAATTGTATGCCAGCAACAGGTAGTGCCCAGGCAGCTGGAGGAGTGATTCCTGATTCCTAGATGGTTCTACGATATCCACCACATTAAAGGCAAGGTCAGAGGGCCAAACCTGGAGTCACAGGAATAATCAGCTGCAGAGATTGGGTGAGTTGTGACAAGCTAGGTGGGGCAGCCCACCCCTATAATTTCAGCACTTGGGAGGCAGAGGCAAGAAGATCACAAATTCTAGTCTAGGCTACGCTATATAGCAAACAAGATCTGTCTCTCAAAATGAAAGTTTTTGTTCCAATATCAAATGTGTCCCTATAACAGAAAGTATTGACCACTCTTCTCTTAATTTATATATCATAAACATGGTTTGTTTTTAGTCTTTGGAATAAAGACTTTAGCATCATCCTTTGAAAGAGCCACTCCCTCTATTCCCAGGGATTGCTTCATTTTGCTTTTGGGCTCCCTCTGTCCTGGTTTAGGGGCACTTGTGCAGACCACCAGGATTGGCAGCCAGTACAGGAACTCTTGCTTGCCTTCATCCTGGTCTTTCCCTGTGGGCAGGCTGGAACTGACTGGGTCTCAGTCTAAGATGGTGGTGGTAGGTTGACACTGTGTGTTAGCCTTTGACTCAAAGCCTCCAAAGATGGGCTGGGAAGGGAAACAGCTGTGGGCACAGGGCAGCTTTAGCCTCTGAGGTACAGGGAAACAACTGCAGACATGGAGCTAGTGGAGGTAAAGGTGTGGAGGGAGTGTGAGCCCTCCCCCAGGAGAACCAGCCCTGAGGGAACCAGGGCAGGGAGGATTGGTGCTGGGGATTGCCACAGATAGGGCGAGAAACTCTTTGGTTAGGGGAGCACTATCAGAGTCTCTAAAGCCCACTTCCTGGTCACATGGGCTTTACTGTTCTTTACTCTTTCATCTGAATACTCACCCAGACTGAGGTGGTGAGGGTGGGGGGTCATGTCTGTCTCCATCACCTGAAGTCCTTGTCACCCAGCCTGTCTAGCATGAAGGGCATGGCTGGAATCCCTCATTTACCATTTCTGTTCATTCAGCTGAGTATATCCGTTGTTCACTCTTGAGGAAGTATTCGAGTCTCCTCAGAGCACACTGAAGGTTCCAAGGCATCAAGGACAGGGACACTAGCTTCTTAGGGATTAAAAATCAGTTGCAACATTAAGACACCCCATATTAAAACATTTAGAATAGGCTCCAGACTATTTAGAATGACTATTTAGACCATCTGGACCATTTAGAATGGGGTCCAGAGATAGAATTAGAGGTTCGGCTAGTCTAAGGACAAAGACAGGGGAAGGCACTGCAAGCTGGCCTGGGCAATACCCTTTAAAGAAGTCATGAGGGAAGTTGTGAGTGGGGTGGAAGTGGCAGATGGAAGCCCCCAGGCCAAGAACTGTAAGTAAAAGGGTCAATTGGGGGTGAGTAAGGATGGGAGAACAGATTAGGTGAGGCCAGGACAGGAGGGAACAGTGAATTCTCTCGCTGTCTAGAGCATACAACAGAACTTTGACTTCTGTTGCCTGCCTAGTGACCCTGCCTTCTGGAAACTACACCCTGAGAATGCACGTGCCCAGCAGAGTCTTGTTCTGGAGCATTCAAAATGATTCAGAAGTGGATTTTGAAGACTTTATTGAAGGAGTGCATGGGTCAGTGGAGAGCTAGGCATTGCCGGCAGCCTATCATCACATTGGGCTGTGACACTATCTGAGAATGACTCCTTGGTGACCAATCAGAAGGCAATTTGGAGCAGATAGAATGACCTCCTCCCCCCTAAAAAAGAGAGAAGGGGGCCCCTTGGTTTCTACTCTCCTCTCCTACCAGAGAAGCAGTATCTTCTGAGCATCAACATGTGCTCATGGAGGACAGAGGAGGGCCAGACACTGACACTGTCATACTGTGTGGTCTAGACCCTCATATCTCCTTCAGCTTCCTGCCTGGGGATTCTAGTCAGCCTCTTCCTCTCATGCAGGGGGTTTGTGGGTTCTCTTATGGTTTGGATGTGACATGTATCCCAATAGTCTGATATGTTAATGCTTTGGTCCCCAGGTGGTAAATCCAGTCACTGAGAAATGGTGAGATCATAAGATCTCTGACATCATCAGTAGGCTAACCCCTCAGTGAAGTCATCATCTGATGGCATTGGTGGGAGGTGGTAGAGACTTAGGAGGTAGGGTCTGGTTAGAGGAAGTAGGTCACTAGTGGTATGACTTTGAAGGCTATATCTGGTCCTGGCCCCTTCCTATTAATCCTCTCTGCTTCCTGACTCTCAAGAGGTAAACAGCTTCTGTCATATGCTCCTGCCACCATGATTTCTATCTCACCTCTGGCCCAAAGTAACATATTCAGCTGAACTTGGACTGAAATCTTGGAAACCACAAGCCAAAACAAACTTTTTCTTTTAAACTGTTCCTCTCAGGTATTTGTCATGGTGACAAAAAGCTGAGTACAACAGGGTCCTTGGCTAAGCCTACAAGCACTCATGTGGGTTTGAGCCATTACCTAGGATGGGCCCTGATCTTGCTTAAGTGAGGAGCTCTGGGGTTGGCATCTTTGCCTCTCCTCTGCCTTCTCTGGAGGCTAAAAAAGGGCAAGTCCCCCACTGGTGTCTAAGGAAATTGCTGTAGCCCCTCAGAAATGAAGAAAGCAACTAAGGTATGAGCTCCAGTCCCAGGCTTCTGGGAACAAGTATGCCCAAGGTTGTTCTGTGCCCTGTGCCCATGTGGGTGCTGTCAGGATGCATATATGAGGTATACAGAAAGTTCTAGAGCACCTAACAGCATAAGTAGCCACACAGGAAGAGTAGACCCTGTTCTTCTTCACTATCCAGCAGAACACGCCTCTCCCCATTGCCGTTTCTCTCCCTTCTGACTCCAGTCTTTGGCTGAGATGGATGTTTCTATTGAGGTCTACAGTCATCTAGTCCCTTGAGGCCCTGGGACCATTGATTCTATTATGTTTGTTTATGTATTTATTTGTGTGTGTGTGTATGTGTGTGTGTGTGTGTACACATGCATGTGCATGCCACGGTATATATGTGGAGATCCTAGGACAACCTGTAGGAGGAGTTCAACCATGTGGATCTTGGAGACTGAACTCGGGTCATTAGGCAAACTCATTCATGGGCTGAGTTATCTCAAAAGCCTACTTTAATTTGCCCTGTTTTTTCCTACTGGAGGCAGTCTGGCCACTGGGGCACCTACCAGCTCTAGAGCACCCCTTGGATTCTTAGTCTAGGGTGATGGTGGAAAATTTTGTCACAGAGGACAGGCCCCCTGCAGTCGGAGTGGAGATGAGAGGAAAGGATTCTAGGGCACACCACTCCAACTAGTTTTGGCAGTTTTGAAGGTCACTTTTTTCCCTTTCCACCAAAGAATTTAATTAGGCTTCCATGAAGCAGTTAGATTTAGGAGCAGAACATTTTTAGCTCCCCTGCAGGGAGGGCTCATGAATATTAAAGGCCAGGGATGGAGGCAAGAGACAAGAGCAGGCCAGCTCACACCCCACCTAACTCCCTGGGGACTGGGCACGTGGGCACAGGACGAGGGCAGCTGAGGTTTGGGAGTGGGGGATCCACTGCAGCCCCAGCAGCTCTGTGTCACTGAGATGGGGAGTCGCCATTCTTTATCAGCTGGTCAATGTGTGTGTGTGTGTGTACACATGCATGTGCATGCCACGGTATATATGTGGAGATCCTAGGACAACCTGTAGGAGGAGTTCAACCATGTGGATCTTGGAGACTGAACTCGGGTCATTAGGCAAACTCATTCATGGGCTGAGTTATCTCAAAAGCCTACTTTAATTTGCCCTGTTTTTTCCTACTGGAGGCAGTCTGGCCACTGGGGCACCTACCAGCTCTAGAGCACCCCTTGGATTCTTAGTCTAGGGTGATGGTGGAAAATTTTGTCACAGAGGACAGGCCCCCTGCAGTCGGAGTGGAGATGAGAGGAAAGGATTCTAGGGCACACCACTCCAACTAGTTTTGGCAGTTTTGAAGGTCACTTTTTTCCCTTTCCACCAAAGAATTTAATTAGGCTTCCATGAAGCAGTTAGATTTAGGAGCAGAACATTTTTAGCTCCCCTGCAGGGAGGGCTCATGAATATTAAAGGCCAGGGATGGAGGCAAGAGACAAGAGCAGGCCAGCTCACACCCCACCTAACTCCCTGGGGACTGGGCACGTGGGCACAGGACGAGGGCAGCTGAGGTTTGGGAGTGGGGGATCCACTGCAGCCCCAGCAGCTCTGTGTCACTGAGATGGGGAGTCGCCATTCTTTATCAGCTGGTCAGCATCCTGTTTTGCAGTGTGGCTGGTGCAGAGGGGCTTGCAGGCTTGAGGATACAGGCAGCAGCAGAGGGGCCAGACCCCAATAGAGCACTGAAGGTCTGCTTCAGAATCTCCTCTCTTGTTCTTGTCATCCTGGGAGCATCAAATGGTAGGGCAGGCTAAAGAGAATTCCTACTGTTCCTCTTACAAATGAGACCTGGCTGGACCACTTCAGAGAGCAAGGGCTGATTGACCAAGATGGCTTCAAAAAGGAACACAAAGATGAGACTTAACATGCCCTGGAGAGGAACAGAGAGGCTTTTGGCAAGTGCACAGTCCAGAACATGCCAGGGACAAGGCTGGATTCTTGGGTCTGAGGAACATGGGCAGGTGGGGAATGGAACAGCAGACAGGAACTGCGGCAGGGCTCATAGCTGACCATCCTTAGGACTGGCTTTTCTACCACCTCAGGACTCTCCTTGCCAGCGCAGGATTGATAGCAAGCAAGACCTCTCCTTCTGGCACATTCCTACAGTGACCCAGGTCTGCAGGCATGATTCTTCTCATTGCTCCACAGGAACCTCAGTCACAGCATCTTTGAGGAAGGCGTGGAACCGAGTGCTCTTCAGCCTCCATTTCACAGATGGAAAACCAAGGTGGAGTGGATTTCAGCTTTCGTCTACCCCTTGTTTATAGTTGAGGAGCTGGTCAGCAGTAGGTCTGAGTCTAGAAGCCAAGTTCTGGGTACCCAGCTCAGTACAGTTCAATCTTACTAGTCACAGTGCTGCTTGAAGGCAAGGTTAAGGCCCTGGAGATGTGTCTCTGGAGTGTCAGGAGGAACTGAAAGTGTTAGGATCAAGCTGTGCCCTGCTCTAAGTGACTCCATATTGTGTAAAACAGAGTTTTTTTTTTGTTGTTGTTGTTGTTGTTGTTTTTCAGTTGTGTCTTGCCCTGAGAGGCTTCATTTTAAAAGCAGCATTTGACTCCCTTTTGAATGTAAAACCAGAAGCAGGATGACCCTGTACCTTGGTGAGCACCTAACACCATCTGTATGGCACCAACCACAAGTCACAGACTAATAAATATCTTATTCCTGAAGTAAAAGGAGCTACCTTGGAAATTTATCAAAGGTGCTGAGAGATGGTTCAGTAGTTAAGAGCACTGGCTGTTCTTGAGAGGACCTGGGTTTGATTTCCAGTACCCACATGGTGGCTAAGGACTGTCCATAACTCCAGTTCCAGGGGAGCTGACGCCTTCTTCTGACCTCCACAGGCATTGTATGACAGGGATGCACTTGCATACATGCAGGCATTACACTCATATACATAAAAATAAAAATAAGAAATAAACGTTAAAAAAGAAATTTATCAAAGTAAATTGGGACCATCTGAACAAACAGACATATCAAAATCATATCAGAAAAAAATGAGGCCCAGGAATTTACAGAACACACCAGAATGAGAAAGGGTACCCCATAAAGAAGACACCTAATGTTGCAATGACCACACCCCCTTGTCACCTGACCACCTGGTGTGTGTGTCAAGGGACAGAAAGGCAGAGAACTCCAAACTGTCCCAGAGGCTTCAGCTCAGCTCACTCTCCACTGCTGTCATGGTTTATTTGAATTGTATCTGTTATCTACCCATTCATCTGTCTGGACCGTCACTTCTACAGCCTTCATAGTCACATAGCCTTGACCCTGAGGCTCAGCTCAACTCTGACTGTGCTGCTGGGCACTGCAGTGAGGCCTCCAGCAGATCTCCAGCGGGGTTTTGATGTCTAATTCCTGAAGAGATCTTTGCTTTCCTGTTAGCTTTCTTCTTGCCTCTGGTTAGACGTCTTTGGAACTCCTTGAACTCTGTTGTGGCCTCTTTGACACTTTATAGCCATTCTGTAACCCTCATATATACGTATGTGTGTGTGTGTGTGTGTTTGTGTGTTTACTGTGTGATGTATAATGTGTGATCTGAGAGTTTAAGGTTAGCAGTTAAGGTTAGAATAAAAACCTGTGTTTGCCTCAGCCAGTTATCAAGGGAAATTGGGACTACTTAGCAAATTGCTGCCAACAAAACCCACTATCTTGTGAACTTATTGTTATTCAATAAATTCTGAGCTTGTAGAATGACACATAGGGTCCTTACGATGTAAAGGCCACCCCTCCACCTTTGTCAGTTCAAGCGCCTATAATAAAGCAGTCATTTTTTGGATCTGGAGCTGGGGAGACCCAGGACCTCCATGAATCTATAAAGCCCTGGGTGCTCATGTCCTTTATATAAAATAGTACAGTGGGCCAGAGAGATGGTGCAGTGGCTAAAGGCACTTGTTGCTGAGCTTGATAGCCTGAGTTTGACCCACTGATACACATGGTAGAAGGAGAGAGAGCAGACTGTTGCAAGTTGGTCTCTGATAACATACAGAGAGAGAGAGAGAGAGTGAGAGAGAGAGAGAGGACATAGAGGTACGCAAAATAAATAAATGCAAGTGTTTGTAAACTGGAATAGTGTTTGTATTTCCTCTTGTACGTTTCAACTCATCTTTAGATTATTTGCAATAGTACAGTGTAAATGGTGGTCTGAGGATATAACTCAGTGGTAGAGTACTTGCCCAGCATGTACAAGGTCTTAGGTTTGATCCAAACCCCAAACAAAGCATATTATTTAATAGTATATAAATAGGTGTTATACTGTATTACTTAGAAAATAACAATGAGGGGAAAAGTTTGTACATGTTTAGTACAGATACAATTTTCCCTCAAATATCTTCAATCTGTGGGTAGTTGAATGTGTGCATGTGGAGCTCATGAATATGAAAGGCTGGTTTTACAACAGACTGACTTGATTAAACAACAGACATTTGTTTCTTGTAGTTCTGGAGGCTGGGAAGTTCAAAACCAAAGTACTGGCTGATGGGGCCCTGATGAGGGCTCAGCTCCTGATTTAGAAACGTTACCTTCTTACTGCATCTTCTTGTGGGGAAAGAAAGCAAACCTTTTGTTCCTCTTAAAAGGGCACTAATCCCTTTATGAGGGCCTCAGTCACATGACACACCAAAAGCCAGTTGTCATGGTATTAGATTCCACTTCTACCTTCACTTTAAGAGTTAGGGCTTCAACATATGAACTTGGTGGGGGTACAGTTCAATCCATAGTCCTTATCTGATGGCGGGTGCTCATGCTTTGTGGTAGTATTCCCCTGCTTATATCAGAAGGTGAATTAGGCTCATAGAAGAAACTAATTATGAACAGCCTGATTCACATGTGTCTAAGGGCCAGGCATTGCACAAGACCCTTTAGATCATGGAAGTTTTAAAAAGTTAGGTAGAATGGAACTACAGAGCCCTGTGAACCCGGAGAAGGGAACATCTGTCAAAGGAGCCAGGATTCAGGCATTTGGCAAGCAGGGACCTCACAGAGGTCTTGGGTGGTATTATTTATGAGTGGCAGAGAGTCATCTGTATTTCATTCTTGGCTTCACTGCAGACTTTGCTTTGTGACCATGAGCAGGACTCTTACTCTCTCTGAGCCTGCTCTCTTTTGAGAACAGGATGGTGAAGTAACTCTTGCCTTGTAGCACCTAAATGTTCCCGTCCTGGTCTTAGTTTCTCAATCTTATCTGGGTCAGTTTGGAAAGCAGCCCTATATTTTGAGTGGAAACCCCAAGGGGTACAGAAGCTCTGCTCAAGGTCACATTTAGGGTCCCACTTCTAGCCTAAGGATGATATGTGATCCTCCAGGGAGTCTTCCAGCTCCAGAGTCAGCAGGGGACAGACAGGAGAGGCCATTCTGAACAGGCATCTCTCTGAATGGGGCAGGAGATGCATACAGCTTCACTTTGCAGGCAGCAGGCAGACCTCCACAGTACAGCCCTTTGCCCACTACCTGGGAAGCTTCCTGGGGCCCCCACCCCTCCACCTCTCTGCCCTCCAGCTCACCATCTGTACTCCCTGGCCATCCATCCGTCTTGCCTATCTGAGCGCCTGCAGCACACGCTCCCAATCTTGTCAGCTTGAAATTAAAGACTTGCTCCACAAGCCAGGTCCTCTCCAGAGACGCTGCACTTTGATTATCCCCTTGGAAGGAGCGGAGCAGCTGATTCAGTTAGTGGCGCTTCTGGTAAAGGTGTCAGGAGGCAAGGGAGGCAGCGCAGGGAGAGACCAAGGGCTGTGGAAAGTCTTGCCTATCGGGAGAGGAACACCTGGCCAAGCTGAGGAAGCTTTGTGCCAGGTTTTTTCAGAAGCAAACTGACCTCAGGTTTGGATGGTTATGTGCCTGCTTGGAAGGGATCTTGCTAACAGGTATATCATGAGCTGGTTAGAATGGACTGCCTCGATGGACCTAAAGAAAGAGACAGAAGCTAGGGTATTAGCTCAGTTAGTAAAGTGCTTGCCTTGCAAGCATGAGGATTTAAGTTTTATCCATAGGTCCCACATTTTAAAAGAAAACCTGGACATGGTTGTGTATGCTTGTAAGCTTGTAATCCCAACACTGGGAAGGAAGAGATAGTGGATCTTGGGGCTCAATGTCAGATCAGACTAGTCTAATCTGTGAGCCTTACACCAATGAGAGACCCTGTCTTAAATAAAAAACAAGGTAGATGAAACCTGAGGAATGGCAGCTGAAGTTGTCCTCTGGCCTCTACACATACACACACACACACACACACACACACACACACACACACCACAGATGCATTCACACATGCACCTGCACACATGAACACATATACAAAAGGAGGAGGGGGAGGAGGAGGAAGAAGAGGAGGAGGAGAAGGAAGAGAAGGGGGAAGAAGAAGAGATAGAACATCTAGAGGTGGCTCAGTGAGTGAGGCTGACCACCCCCACTTGCTGTGTCTCTCCATCTCTGCTCCATTTTGTTTCAGTCAAGAGCCACCTCCTCTCCCAAGTGTGTTGACCACAGTTCTAAGAGGTGGTTGTAACTCAAAGAAGCATAGTCAAATGTACTTGGCACATACACAATGACTTGCATGGCTATGGGTGCTTGTCTGTGGGTTAAGGAATAGAAGTATCATCTTGGGTCTGGGGTGCTGGCTTGAACATTTGGCTCACCCTAATGAGATGCTCACTGCTCTGTATTGACTCCTAAGAACTTCCACAGAAGGGAGTAAGTTTAAGCTCTTAGGAGCCCCTCAGCTCCCACCTTCTGCACAGTTTTCTCAGATACATGTCATGTGCCTACCAATATTGGGATATTCTGTGGTTTTGATGTAGATGTGGGATTTGATTTCCTCCTTTAACTTCTACCTCAAACCAGGCTATGGAAGACAGTCCAATTGGTAAAGTGCTTGCCACCCAAACATGAAGACCTGAGTTAAAAATCAGGCATGGTGAGGCACATTTGTAATCCCAGTGCTGGGAGGCCAAGACGGGGCGGGGCGGGGGGGATCCCTGGGGCTCACTGGCCACAGCCTAGCTTAATTGGCAAATTTTAGAGAGAAACTGTCTCAAAAACAAAGAAAGAAAGAAAGAAAGAAAGAAAGAAAGAAAGAAAGAAAGAAAGAAAGAAAGAAAGAAAAAGAAAGAAAAGGAAAAGAAAAAGAAAAAGACAACATTTGAAGAACAACATCTTGCAAGGACAATACCCAAAGTGTTATCTTCTGGTCTACAACACACACACACACACACACACACACACACACACACACACACTTCTATTCCAAACCAATCCCGTAAGATCCCCTGTATTATATTTGAATGAAGTGGGGAGGCAGGAAACAGTGTTTGAGGGGGTCAGTACCTGTGCAAAGGTGGGGAAAATCAGCACATCTAAAAACATGAGAGAAAAATATTTGGATCACATTGATATAAGCCTCTTTGAAAAACATCTTAACAGCTTTTAATGGTATAATTAACATACAAAAAGTGACATATTTAAAGTGTTCCAACTGATGAGTTTTGACATATAGTCTTATCACTGTATAAAGATACAGACATGCATCTGTGAGACCATTGCCTCAGTCAAGACAGTAACAAGTGCAGGGCCCCAGAAGCTTCCTCCTCCCCCAGTCTGGACAACCAATGAGCACTAGGATAGGTTGGCATTCTAAGACTTTTATATAAACGAAATCAGCCTGGATGGACTCTTTGAAGACAGAGAGGTTTTGCATGGGAAAAATGCCGCAGATTCATGTCACGTGTTTGATAGGCTCATTTCTAAATCCTTTGCAGGCTGCCCCCTGTGCTCTGCAGTGGCCACAAGACTGGGGACTTCTCTGCTTTGTCCTGCCTCTGCCCCCACTCTGCCTCAATTTTAATGAAGAGCAGTTCAGCTTCTTTTTTGTTCCCTTGACTTCTCCTAATCCATATCCTTTGAGAATTATCAAGGTAATTTCTTGAACAAAAGACAGTTCCTTCTCAGAGATCAATTCCAGTGCCAGCTGTTAGTATACATTTCCCTATCCTCTGAGGCATGCATGTGTGAGTGTGTGCTGTGTAAATGTGTGTCTGAACATGCAGCATCCGAGATTGTGTATATATGTGCTTGCTGGAATATGCGTGTGGAGCAAAGGGGAGTATTTTTTTTTTTACACATTTATGGATGTGTACTTACACTAGAACCCAGCTAGCTGACTGATTTCATACACTGTCTCATTTAGCCCTCACGACAAACACGTGGCATTGGGTAATAATTCACTTTAACAGATGGGAAAATGAGACTCAGGCTAAATAAGTCAGTCACAGATACACTGATGCAGCCACAGGGCAGAAGCTGAGCTGAACCTTGAACCTTTTGGGTTCCAAACCCATTTCTCTGTTTATTTCTCTGCCCTGGGAGTGAGAGATGGGTTAACTCTGCCATTACCCGTTGATCGAGAGTAGTCTCCTGCAGGGCCACATTGAGACAATATCTGTGCTCACTAGGAACGAGCTGCAGGATTGATTAGTGATGTCTGCCATGGGCATGCGTGTGTAGAAGTGATGTTTACATGTACTCTTTGCTTTATATCATGCTCTTCAGTTCTTCCTGTAGTGGAAAATGGAATTATTACCTTTCAGGAATAGGTGGCTCAGACCTGGATCTCTGAAGGAGCATCCACAGGCACCCCTAGTTCATTGGCCCCATCTGGTGTCATACCTCCAGCAGCGTTTCATTGCTACCCGGGGGGCCCCATGCCTGAGAGACCATCCAGAGGTTGCTGTGATAGTTCCCCTCTCATTCTCTCTTCTGTCCTTTCCCTGCAGGCAAGAGGCTCTGGGTCTGCCATCTTGTTTCTCTCTCCAGCTCCGGGGCATACCTGGTCTATCTCCATCAGCTCAAAATCATTTTAGAAGTCACCTCCAGTCATGGTCCCTTCTTTCCAAAGTGTTAGGAGACTTTGTTTTAAAATGTCCATGGATCCTGCCACTCACCCCTCCAATGTCCCTAGTGGCTTCCCCTCCTGCTTATGAACTCTTACTCCTGCCCTGGAGGGTCTCCAGGGTGAGCCCTTCCTTTCTCAGCTTGCCCTGTCCTCTTCTCTTGAGCTATTCTGGCCACCTCTCTGCAGGATGAACACACCCAATTCAGATCCCCTCAGGCTTCATACCTGCTAAAATACTAAAGCTGTAGAGCCCCAACTCTCAACTCTCTATCCCAGAGACACTGAGTTTCTTCACAAGGTTCCAACTGTCCAGGTCAAAACCTCATGGAAGCAGGAGTCTTTCTTCATCTACCTGTGAGTCTCAGATGATGCCAGGCACATAGAGAGCACCACATATCTACAGAAAAAATAACATGTTCAAAGTACTTTATTCCCGGTATGTATCTTAGTACAAGCCTCCTTCAATTGTTTATGGAATCAGAAGGAAATACAATTAATCAATAGAAAA
The DNA here is from genome assembly GCF_000622305.1 of Nannospalax galili. Lineage (NCBI taxonomy): Eukaryota > Metazoa > Chordata > Mammalia > Rodentia > Spalacidae > Nannospalax > Nannospalax galili. Next base: position 1,261,831 of record NW_008360328.1, read on the forward strand.
GACTGAATATCTAGGTGACCTTGAACTAGCCATTAAATCAGCTTGGGCTTTGGTCTCCTTGTTTACAAAATAAGACCCAGTGTTTGACCTACATACATCACAAGACAGAGAAAGAACTCTGTCCCCAAGCTAGATTCTCACTGGGAAAATTCTTCAAGTGTGCCTGTGTGTGGGAAGGCAGGGGTCAGTTTCTGGCCATCAGTCCTGTGTTCTTGGTTCCAAGAGCTCCATCTGTCCCTGAGCTGCCTCCATCCCTCACTGCACTGGCTAAAACCAGGGATTGGCGCAGTACCTCCACAATGCCAGCGAATGTCTCCTGTTCCCTGCCCAGTCCCTAGGTCCAGTGAGAGTTCTCTTCCATTGCCTTTATGTGAAAGAGGCTGCTCTGGGGGTCTCGGTGCTTTTATAGCAAAGGTACCAGGGGTTGGCACATTAAACAGTGCTACGGGGGAGAACAGGTTGCTAGGAGGAAAGCTGGCCCTTTCTGTAGCTGAGGTATAGTGTCAGACCCTGGAGTTACATCCTAGGCTCAGCCTCCTAGAGCAGCTGGGTAGAGACACAGCCCCACTCCTCCCAGGATCACCTCTCTTACCCTCTTCTTTTGTGAGGGAAAGTGGATTTTCTACCATGGGTAGGCCCACAGCATGAGAATAGGCAGGCAGAAAGCTAAAGGCCTGGGAGAAGCTTTCTTTTCGAATGAACTCATCTTGGAGGTGAAGTCTCTGAGCCAGACAGTGGCTCCAGCACATGTTCTGATTGGCCAGTTTAGGAGGCAGGATGACAGCACCCTCATTGCATTCCCAATGACAGTCCCTGAGTGGTAGCCCTCTCCTGCTGACTTGGTTCATCTGCCTGCATAGGCTGAGACTAAGTGGTCATCTAGGCTTCCACCCAGACATGTGACTTCAGACCAGTCCTTGCCCCCTGGGGGTTTCATATCTGTGTGCTGGTCAAGGACAGGTTGGAAGCAGCTTTCCCAGGATTCCTTTTGCTTTATGAAACTAAAGCTCTGCCATCCCTTGTTGAGGTTTTCTGAGGGGCATTTGCACCATGAGGAATTCTCGCCTTCTTTTCTTCACTTCTCAGGGCAGGCCAGGCCCAGTCCAGCCCAGTAGCACCCTCCTGTCACTGTTACAGCAGTTGCTCTTGGCTCTGAAACCACTCTGGCTGTGCCTTGCCTTACTGCTCTGTGCAATGGACAGACTCTACCATTCAGCAGATGAAACTGGGCTGCAGAGACATGCAATGCTGGTCGTGGCCAGACCTCTTCATCCTATAATGCCAGCCCCTCAACTATCCCCTTCAGCACCCTGCAATGAGGCTGAACTTTGCATCAGTGATTCACAGTGATTGCGGATTAACAGCGAGAACATTCCAGGTTGAGTGCAGTCCTTCCCCGAATACCTTTGAAAGAAAATAAGGCCTACAGTGACCCTGGCCTCTTCTAGGACCATTGGTCCAGGCCCCATGTGTCTGTAGAGACACGGGTGCTATGATGGGAAATGTCAAAGAACAAACCCACTGGCAGCCTTGCTGTCCCTCCATAAGGGTGAAGAGCTAGTGAGACAGGCTGGATGCTAGGATAGCCTTGGGGACAGGCCTGGGCAAATATAAACAACACAGTGGTTGGTCTAGCTGGAAAACAAAGTGATGAGAGAGTCAATAAAGAAACAGATGCTGAAATTGGTGCCAGGGAGAATACACAGCAGGAAGGGGCCAGGGCGAGGAAGCATGCTGCATGAGAGGCAGCATTTGGGAGACTGTGCCAGGCATGGAAGGGAGGCAGAGCAGCTTCCTTTCTGCTGTGAGATGAAGGGAGGTGCAGTCTCTAAGACTGGTGCCCCATCCCCAGCTCCTTCTTCTTTGAAAGGCCCAAGAACCAGAATAACATGCTCCCCTTGGAAACTGAAGTGGAGTCTTCAGGCATCCAGACCTCCCTTGTCCCTGTCCAACACAAGACAAACTTCATTAGTTAAAGATGGAGACCACAGAACTTGATCAACCAGGGGGCAGGAAGCCTGTCAGATGGCTTCTTTCTATGGCAGTCTTGCAAATAAGAACCAAAATTACCAACCTAAAAACGAGTCTCCCTCTGGCCACCATCAGAGAACAAGAGAGAGTCAGAATAATGATGTGTGCCTTTTCTATCTGGCAGAATCCATGGACATGTAACAGCATGTAGGGTTCAGGCCAAGGGCCAGTCTAATATGCACCTCTAGTTTTGATATCATAATGGATAACACAGTGACTCAAGACATCCCTTAGGGCTCCAGCTAGAAGCAGGAGACACCAGAGAGACAACAGAGACAACAGAGCCTCTTTAAGATGAATCCAGCGTTCCCCAAGAAGAGCCACCCAGGGCTCTGGAGGACCTGTCCAGGAAAGGCGCTGGGTGTTTGCAGAGGCAGACATCCATATGCCATTGGCTGTAGATCTGGAGAAGGGCATCCATCCCTCTGACAGCACCACTGGCTCATCTGTATCCATTGGCATCCTACGACACGGGATTTATCTTCATTAGGGAGTTAGCAAGACTTTTCCCAGATGAGGTCTGAGGGACAATGTCACCTTCAGTCTCTCTCACCCCAAAGCTGCAGCAGTTTGGCTGAGACCTTGGGGACAGATGGGTCCTTGTCCCTCACTAAAAGGACAGGATCTGGACAAAGGAATTCCCAGGTAGAGGATCTCTGGCTTCAGTGCCCTTCCTGAGACTTTTCTTACACTGGACAGGGAAATTCCAACAGAAGCCAAGGACCAGCCAACCCTCAGCCTGGACTCTGCCTGCGAGGACCTGGAAACCTTTTAGGAGTTGGGGCCTAGTGAGTGGAAGTTAGGTCATTGGAGCTGTGCCCTTGGAGAAGATACTAGGACATCAGCCTCTCCTTTCTGACTATAAGATTCTAGTCCTACTAGAAGCCTTCGTCCTGATGCCTTCCAAAGCATTTTGTCATCCCTGCTGTGGAACCCCATGCCTGGTTCTAGTAGAGACGGAAAGAGCACCCGTCTTACAGTCAGAAAGATCCAGAAGTAAATCCTGCCTCTCGTAACCTCAACTTCCTTATCTGCTGCAGGGGATGCATGTTTCCCGAAGCCCTGCCTGAGGCTGTGGGACCCATGGTCAGTCTCAGAAAGCAACTACCTCTTCTGTCAAGAGTCCTCTTCCCCTAGTGCCTGGAGGAACCTGTTCCTCTCTAGTTTTCTGCCTTCCACCTTCTGGGGCCACTGACCAGAATGAAGAGACTCCTCCGGAGCATCTGTGCCCACTCACAGGGGTCCCAGGGGCTTGGAGCAAGGACAATGCATCTTCTCCTTCTCTTAGTGTAGTGAAGGTGCTCTAAGGTGCTCTGGGAGCCCAGATTCCTCCCCCCTGTTTGCTGGGAGGCACCCATGAGGACTATAGGCCCATATCCATGCATACAATGCCAAGGTCACCAAACAATTACAACGAGCTCCAGGAAGATTCCATTGGGCAGAGAGGCCCAGTGAGGTTGCTGAGGCTTTGGATGAGAAATAGGAAGGGTGTCATAACAATGAAAGGAGATGGAGAATGGTAGAAAGAGCAGACCCCAGGTCCTAGGGTCAGTTTGTGCTAGGCAAGAGGGGTTGCGGAAACCCCTGGGTTTTGACTTTGAGGACCCAGAGGTCAGATTCTTCCTTAGGGAGTTCATCTAGTCATCTATGTCTGAGGCCCTTGGAAGCCACAAAGGACTCAGAATAAGCCACTCATTCTTGTCACTGGCTGTAGGATCCAGCCACAAATGGTGCTAGCCTATGGGCAAGCTGTTAGTTTCCGGAAGTGTTCTGGAGCTGGGCACTTGGTGGCACCCAGACCCTGAATATAGTCTTGCCTGAGTCTCCTTGACCCTCATCTATGACTCAGCACCTTTGTGCCTGCCAGAACTGACCTATTTAGGAGAGTGTAGTGACCCAGACGAGTTTTACTGAGAACCTACTCTGTGAATGAGACCCAGTCTGTTCCTTGTAAACAAAGGCGAACTATTTGGCATGAAGAATGGTGGGAAGTCAACAGACAGAAGACTTAACTCAGCCTCCTGTTAGTGCAAGCTTGCCAGGGACAGCTTGTCGGAAGGGATAAGAATTGGACTTTGAAGAATGAATATGAGCCTTCCAGGTGAAAGGTAGAATGAGAGGTGGGAAAGAACATGGCAGTTGAGAAGAAGACCGTGACCCTGGGACTATGTAAGAAAACAGTCCTGTATGTCTTATGTCAGGTTTGTGATTGGGAGACATGAGCCTATGGATGAGGCAGTGAAGCAAGATTGTTAAGGGCTCTGTGAATCCACTGAACATCACGTCTTAGGTCTAGGAGTCAAGAGGAATCATGGGAAATTTCTAAGCAGTAGCCCAAGCTCTACTTTAGAATGAGCAAGCCTGGTGCTACTTTCTGCCCTTCTTCCTCCTGCCATTTTTGCCCCATAGCCACCACCCAAACTCACCCCATCCAAGCAGGGCTGACGGACTACACTGCCAAGTTAATACACAACCCCCACCTTGGTGCTGCAGCAGCCCAGGAGGGAGGCAGCCATAACAAGAGAGGAAATTACAGATAAGAGCAGAGAAATGGTCACAGCAAGATGAAGGGAAAGCAGGAGCCGGCAGAAAACAAACCAGGGTGTCAAGACAGAATCAATAACCATCACGGCAAAGAGAAGAAGATGGGATTCATTACAGAGAGTAAAACAGACATTACCCACCTGCCCACGCGGCTCGCTGCACAAGTGGAAGAACTTTCAGCTCCTCTTGGCAAGTGCTGATGGTGGAAATACTTGACAACCACAACTTGAGGCAAGGGGAGAGGGAGGGAGGGAGGGAGGGAGGAAGGAAGGAGACAAAGATGGAGGAGATGGGGACCTGTGGTATCCAGGAGGCATGATGAGACTGAGAAATACCAAGGGATGAAAGGTCAGAGGGATGACAGACCAACAGACACGAGTTGTAGTCTCGTTTATTTTGCTCTGGGATCCTTATGTCAAAGGTGAGGAGGCACAGTGGCCTCTTATTCCCAGAGAACTGGGACATACCTAGGGTTGTTGGGCAGTTAGAGTAAAAGAAGATGGTAAAGAAAACAGAATAGCACTGGCTGAATGTCAACAGACCTAGCAGACAAGAACTTAGGTCTTCCTGGATGGGACTGAGCACTGAGCAGGTTCCTGCCAGCCATCTAAAATCCTTTAGATGGATAATGAAGAATCAGATGCCAACAAGGGACAGTGTGATCCCAGGCCAGTGCTCAGTGTCCTTTCCTGGCCAACTTCAGGCAGGGTAGAGCCTTCCTCTCACTCGAGTCACTGAACAGGTGGAGGAAGAGGCTCTACCAAGTCCCAGAGGAGCTAGAACTTGCAATAGGATCCTCTATAGCTGGTCTAGGCTGCAGGACAGGGTAAGGATGAGGGACTAGGGCCAGAATATTGGGGTGGCAGTTATCTATGTGATGGAGGGGGCTGCAGGCTTCTCAGGACCAGAGGGCTCTGGCATCAGGAGCAGGGCTCTTTCCATTGGGAGCAACTCAAACCCAGCAGATCTATAGAACTCTAGAAGCAGCCCTGGGTGTGGTACCAATGTGGAATGTGAGAGAAGAGAGAGAGAGAAGGGATATCCAGACCTCCTGGGACATTCCCATTGGGAGAGGATGCGGCTCTCACAGTTGGGGAAACCCATGAATCACCTTACCTTCAGCTGCTGGTACTACGATGAGCTTATCTTACACCCCTCTGTGCTTGGTGTTTTATCTTATTTGAGCCATGCAACAATTAATATTATGTTTCATTTACAAAGAGAGTAATAGGCTCAAAGAAGTGATAGAACTGGACCAAGGTTACACAGCCTTGAAGTAGTAGTGCCAGGATATGAACCCAGGCAGTCTGGCCCTGACTTGAAGCCTTGGTAGCTCCATCAAGGTGTCTCTAAAGATACAGAGTCAGGTGTCTGTGGAACTGAAATGGCATCTACAGAATAGGAGACAGCATCAATGGAACTGGAGCAACATCCATATGAGTCAGCATCCTTGGCCTTTGGAAGGAAGAAGGGAGCCACAGGCTAGGGAGACGCAGGGAGGAACTTAGTCCAAGTGAGTTGATACCAGTGAAAATCTGAGTAAAACAAAGAATCAGTCAAATGTCATTATTTCTGCTCTCTTAACATCTTAAGGTAAAATAGCTTTATGTCCCCAAAATAGATGATCAAGCTCTCTCTCTGACAGCAACAGATCCAGACAAACTTGTTCCTATCCTCTTCTCTAGGTCTTAGGAAGGTTTGGAGACAGGACCAGTCTGATTGGCACACAGGGTCTCTGCATTTGCCCTTCCTTGTCTGGGATGCCCCTCCAGAGATGCTGGGGCTCGCCCTTCTTTTCTTTTCTTTTTTCTTTTCTTTTCTTTTCTTTTCGTTTCTTTTCTTTTTTCTTTCCTCCCTCCCTCCCTTCCTTTCTTCTTTCCCCAAGTACTGTCAGTGAGACACCCCACTTTAGCTTGTCCTTCATCCAGACCCTGTCCCTCTACACCTCATGTGTTCCTCTCTCCCCTACTGACTCAGTTTATCACAGCTTCCTCCCTGACTATAATGGCCATGGCAACAGGGATTTCTCAGCCATACTTAATATACCCCAGGACCGCAATTAGAGCCAGGTGCATTGTGGGCATTCAATACATATTTGTTAAACAAACACATATTCTTTTAGCTTTGGATCATGAATTTGCATGAACCATGGTATGGTTTTGCCAGCTTTATATGGTTTTAAATATTTTCATTTGTTTTTCAAAAATTGATATTTCCCTCCTCCCTCCCTTCCTTTCCTGCTTCCTTTCTTCCCTTCTTCCCTCTCTCCCTCCCTCCCCCTCCCCCTCACTCCTCTCTCTCTTAATTCCCTAAAATAAGATGCTATGTATACAGTCCAGACTAGCCTTGAACTCTCAACCCTCCTGCCTTAGCCTTCCCAGTGCTGGGACTACATACATTTTCCACCACACCCGCACTCATTCTTTATATTTTAAATTTTAATTCACCTTCGACCTGAGGGAAACTTAGAGTCACAAAACAGCTTATGTGAGAAGATTCCATTTTTATAAGTAAATCTGTAGATAGATATTTATCTCTCAATGAAATTGTTTTTCTCAGAAACATGAGTATGGACTTTAACAGATGACAGGTGATCATGTAGCTCTGAATCAAAGATTTGAAAGAACAACAAAGTTATCAGGTTTCTTAACTGACGATCTCTCCAGGGCTATAAATTCATTTACAATGGATATCACAGTAAATATTCATTACCACAGGCATCTGAAGCCCCAGGAAGATGGAGGAGTTTATAACACTTTGAAAAATGTGACCAGGTTTTTGTTGTTCTTCATGGTCTTGATTTACAGCTCAAGGGACTGAAGTTCTGGAACTTCCTTTGGGAAGTCCTAAATGCACACATATACACAGAGAAGTGTATTTCTAGAAGTATAGATTTCCATGGCTATATCTGAGTGGGTGGGAAGATCATGGTTCCTTTTGTTTGTCTACTTTCTGCAATGACATTTTAGCAATAATATCAAAAAATGCAAAAAACAAAAGGAAAGCTATGAAAGAAGCCCATAAAGACCTGAAAAAATGCTCAATTTAGGGTTTGTCTCCCTTCTTTTTAAACATTTATAATTTGTTTTTAACCTGTTTTACTTAGCTTTTGGGGGGGGCAATGTTTTCTATCATCTTTATTCTGAGAATTAGCTTAAAACTAATTAGATGAACATTTTCAATCAACAGCTCATGGTTGAGCTTTAAAAACAAAAACAAAAACAAAAACAAAACCAGTTCATCATTCTGACCAAATAGTCATCTCTGAACCAAATTAATCAGGGAGATGGGAGGAGGGAGCAGAGGTGAGAGAATATGAACAGATGAGGCAGAGAGAGAGAGAGAGAGAGAGAGAGAGAGAGAGAGAGAGAGAGACAGACTAGAGGGCTGAGGCCAGAAAGCAGAAAGGGAATTGGGGGCTTGGTGGAATCAGTGGGCTGAAATATGAGACCCTTGTCCTGCTGAGTGCCAGGTAACTGGAACCTAACACGCTTGTCCTCCTAGAGTGACTGCCTGAGGGTGCTGGGTAGTAGAAAGTGGCTCCTTTTCCTAGGGAAGGCATACTAGGTCCCAGGAGTTACTCTGGGAGGGGAGGGCTAAGCCCCTTGTCTTGTACCAAAGCTACATCTGCATCCCAGGTAACACAGCTGCTGTAAAAGCAGAGGTTGTCATCAATAGACAAAAATAGATCTCAGGAAAAAAAATATGCAGAAATGCTCTTATTCACATGCTTCGCTTGAGATTGAGGAGTGTCAGTTGCCAGCACTGGTAAACACACACTAGCACTTTGATGTGGCAACCAGTGGAGCTTATTCGAGGGCTAAAGCTGCCCTGATCCTCAACCCAGGGCACAGCTCATGTCAAGAGCCATGGCAATGGGTTCTCAATGCCCCTTGTCCTACATAGACTGACAGTAGCCAGTGGCATCCTCACTCCCCCTGCCCTCATCACACTGTCTGGGCATGCTCCTGATGTGGGGACGCACTGTGCTAACTCATGGTTATTAGCTCAGGCTTCTGACAAAGAGCCCTGCTGGCGTGTGTGGGTTCTGGGTGGCAGATAGTCCTGTGCCTGCTTGGTTCTGAACCCCAGGACCTGGAGAAGAGGGATAAGCAGTGAGAATGGTAATGAACTACATAGTCGCCTTGCGGATCACTCTGGGCGCAGGGCCTTCAGAGGCCATCACCTACCAACTGCTCCTGATTTATGACTCTGTAGGTTGGGCAGAAGGGGCAGGGCACAGCAATGGAGTCTCTGCTCAGCTGGGCTATCTAGCTGCACCTCCGTGGTACGAGTCCCACATGTGGACTGCTTCTGACCTTTTGTGAGGCCAGTCCAATAAGGAAGGCAGAGGTTCACTAAATGTACAGATAGCTATAGCTGTGGCCTAGAAGTAAAGCATGACGGAGGAGAGCCAGGGGCAGGGGAGGGCAGAGGCTCTATGAGAGCCCCAGAGCTAGGCGTGGTACCCTGAGACAAGATGATGACTTTCTGGAGTACTGAAGGGCACAAGACAGGTGAGGGGGGTGTCTCTGTCTTTGTTTCTGTCTCTCTGTTTCTATTTCTGTGTCTCTGTCTCTCTCTCTATCTCTGTCTCTTTCTCTGTCTCTCTCTGTCTCTGTCTCTGTCTGTCTCTGTCTGTCTCTCTGTCTCTCTCTGTCTCTGTCTCTTTCTCTGTCTCTGTCTCTCTCCCTCTCTCTCTCTCTCTCTGTCTATTCTACTTCCTCCTTCCCCAGTTAAAGAACTCCCATTTCCCTCATTTCCCCTTAATAATACCTGTCTCCTCTCATT
>NW_008360328.1:1271214-1308443 GCF_000622305.1 Nannospalax galili
CTCTCTCTGTGTGTGTGTGTGTGTGTGTGTGTGTGTGTCTCCTCACACATACACTCCAGGCCCCAAACCTAAGGTCAGTATTGTAGTCTAGAGTGTAGACTCCAGAACTACGTGCCTTACTTCAAACCCTGGCTGTGACTTCCTGGCGTGACTGCCACAAATATGTTTACCCCAATTCATACCTTAGGTTTCTCCTATGCAAGTTACCAGTGATAATCATGGTAAGCTTACTAGGATTCAGGGAGAGCATCCAGGTATCTGGCACATAATAGATTCTCAGTAAATGCTAACCAAGAGTGCATCATATATGCTACATGATCTGTCGGGAGGAAACTTGGTGGTGCTCAGATGAAAATCTGCCTTATAGAAAACTGGGCTTGAGGTGCTCCTTCTGTATCCTGCTAGACCCCACCTCTACCTTTGCTGTGAACAGACCATCTATTGTTCATGTCCTGGGGGCCAGGGGAGACAACAGAAATGTCCTCAGAGCTCCAGGATCTGTCATGGGACTAGGGTTCATTGCTTACCTTCTCATCCTACCCCCAGTTGGCACAGACAGCAGCTTGTGACAGATGGCAGTGTTTTGAGTGACGACTTCAATTTTAACTCTTTTCGATAATCCAGCACTGGAAAGCCACATACTTTAAAACTGTCCCTGGATCATAGATCAGCCTGAAGAGGCCCAGTCCAGCTCAGTTAATAAGCTCTGGAAACATCATCCATCACTGGGACCCTTCCTTAGGGCTCCCTGTGCCAAGTCCTGGCAGAGATGAATGGATGGGCCACTACCCTGGGCAGGGCTTCTTGTGCTGTTTGCACCTTTCCTCCTTGCACCTGAACTTGGACTTTACGGAGCTGAACACCCCTAGTGTAGAGGCAGGAGTCAGATGGGTGGGCAGGAGCAGTGATGTGACTGTCATTTAGAGAGAGGAGGCTGATGTCTCTTTTGGCCCTGCCTAAAGGTCTCCCTACCTTCCTGGCTTTTTGGAGTCTTTGAGGTGGAGGAATCCCAGGCAATCTTGGACTCTCTCGCAAAAGCCTCCTAAGGATCTGCTCCCTGCAGCTGGCATAACATGGAGTAGGGTCCCTGGAGAACACAGAGGCTCCAGAGATGTGGGCTCCTGTGACTCCCACTGGGTACAAACTGCCAGCTGCTGAGAGACAAGCTTTGGAGGATTCTGTCTTGAGGAGGCTCTGGAAGCTGTCTAGCCACTGATGACATCCCCTGATGGAGATAGCCTGAGGCCTGTGAGTTTTCCTTCTTGTTGTCTCCCATACCCACCCCTTCTGCCGGCCACTCCAGAACCCCATCCACACACCCAGCCTCCTAGACTTACTTACTGTCCTTCCTGGGCCCTGCTTATACGTCCTGCTTGAGGTCTCGCTGAAGCACAGACACCACCCTGATTATATTCTTTCTGTCACAAATCTATTTCCAGTGGCTGTTCACCACTGAGTGAGGCCCGAGATTCCTGGACCAGTGTTCAAGCCCAAATTACCTAATAGGGACCAAGTGGCCCACTGTTGACTCCCTAGCCAAAACCCTTGTTCAGGACAACTGGGTCTTCCTCCTCTCCACTATCTGTGTATTTCAGCTTTTGCTCATAATACCATGAACCCTTCCCCTCCTCTCCACCTACTCAAGACCCTCTCCATTCTATAGGTCCTAGTTCAAGTCTTGCTTCTCCCATGAAGCCTTCCTTCACCATTCCAATCCAGTCCCTATTTCTAGAACTCTGGTCACATGCACTCTAGCTGAGGTAGCCCCAGGTACTTAGGAATGTTGGCATCTTCGTATTGTCAGGGTCCTGCAGAGTTCAGAAGCCTTCTTATTTTCCTCTTTTGAGACATCATTTGCTTTGGTTTCTCCTACCCTTGATCTATTTTCACATATCCAGATGTCTCTCAGGCTTTAGTTAAAGCTGCTCTCCTGGAGCCTGTTGGCTTTTGGGAGAGTGACAGAGTTAGATAAACCCAGGAGGTGAGGACCACAGTGTACTTTCCACCCTGTGTTCTCAGATCCTGTACCAAGCCTGATAAAGAGTTGACAAAAGACATTGGCTGAGTCAGATTGCTTTGAACTTCATCTTTTCCTCTTCAGTGTCATATGTTGCTTTTTGACTTGTGTTATAAATTACATTTTCACCCTCATCCTGCAGCCTGCTCAGAGCGTTGTTTCCCCAGCAACATTGCACAGGGTGCTTGCTGTACATGCTAAACACTTGGATGAGCCTGGATGAAGTCTTGAGCCATCCCACGAAACTGTCTGTGAAGACCCACAGGAGGAATGCAAGGTAGAACATGCCACCTGGCACATGTGAACCATGTGCTTTCTGTCCATTCTTACACTGATGGGCATTTAGGTGGCATCCACATCCTGGCTCTTGTGAATGATACCAAAATGGAATATTATTAGAAGGAAGTTCTGTCCTATGTGACAAGATGGGTGAATTTCGAGGACACTGCTGAGTGAAACAAGCCAGTTCCTGAAGGACAAAGAGTGCATGGTCCCACTTAGATGAGGTATCTACAGGAGTCAAATTCATAGGAGCTGGAAGTAGATGAAATGGTGGGCACCAGAGGCTCAGGGAGGAGGGAATGGGAAGTTGCCATCCAGTGGTTTGGATTCAGTCATGCAAGATGAAAGTTCTAGAGAACCTCTGTGCATCACTGTGCTTATCACTAACTGTGTCCAGGGCTGAGGAAATGGCTCAGTGATTAAGAGCACTGGTTGCTTTTCCAGAGAACCTGGATTCAGTTCCCAGAACCCATGTGGTAGTTAACAACCATCTGAAACCCCAGTTCCAACACCCTCTTCTGGCCTTCACAGGCACTGCACACATGGGTGTACTTCATACATGTAAGCAAAATACTCATATACACAAAAATAAAACAGAATTAAAAACAATGTACTGTGTACTAAAAAATGTTAGATGGGTAGGGATCACGTTATGCATAAAAAAATAGAAACAAGTCTAAAGGAATTAAAACACACCTATTTTTAAAACCCTCAGTCTTATCCCACCTTGTAGCCATCTTACGCCCCCAGGACTACTGTGTGACGTTTGTGAAATGCCTATACTCCTTCCCCTGAGTTTCCTTATCTTTGAAATGGAACATGTGGAGCTAGCAGCCCTGGTTCTATCACAGATCTTCTGGGAGACTCTGATGAGCTTGTGTTGGAAATAGTACTTTGTAAACATAGATTATTATAATTCCAATGAAGTTTCTGGCCAAATGGAGACTGTGGTCAGAAGCAGTAGACCCTCTTTCCATTCACTTATAGAATGTAACAGGGAACATTGACTGTCGGGGGCGCTGTGTTTAGTATTAGATTTAGCTAAAGTACCCCAAATAGCAGTGGTTTCTACAGGTGGGAGTTTACGTTGCTCTCACATGAACATCTGGAAGCAGCAGGGAATGTTGGGAGGGAAGCTATGGCCCACATACTCCTTAAGGATCCATAGTTCTGCCAATCTGACATTCTGCCATCTCTGTGACACTGCTGCCCTCAGTTTTGAAGATAGCTGCCACCATCAGTAAAAATAGTTTGGCTACTTTTACCTTGAAGGCAAGAAACTGATAAAATTGTTCATTTCTGAAATCTGTGACCTGAAATTTGGGGCATCTGTGTTCTGCATGGCTTCAGGAAGAAGGGAACAGTAGAGAAGGTCAAAGCTCACAGAGGTCAACTATAGGAAGGTTTCCTGAAATTACACAAATTTGCTTACATGCCACTGGCCAGAACTTGGTTCCATGGGCACACCTAGCTGCAAGGGAGGCGGGTTATGCAGTTTTCATTCTCTTGTGATTATGTGCCTACAACAGTTCTGTTGCTTTGGAAGAAGAAGAAAACAAATACCAAGAGGAAACCAGCATTTTCCATGGGATGGAGGGAGGTGGCAGGCAGGGAGAGTCTGACCCAGACCCTTATGTTTTCTGTTGGGTCTCAAAGTCTTTTATTACTGTGTTTCTTTGGGTCAAAGACCAGCAGAGACAGTGACAGTTGAGATACATAGCGTTTACAGCCTCCTGTCAGCCTTTCATTCCCACAGGCCAAGCAGCCACCTGGATGCCCCACTTTCAGGATTTCAGAAGTGAGTAGTTGTAGCAGTTTCCTGCTTCAGAGGCAAAGGTGGTCAAGCTCTGTTTCTTGGTAAAGTGGGAAATTGTTATAGATGTTATAGGTGAAATTGTTAATGTTGCTTGCATACCTATCTCTGTCTGCCTGCCTGCCTGTCTGTCTGTCTGTTGGGACATAGACTGGTTCGTGAGGCTACCTTCACTGACTTAGGGCTTATGGAACAAGTGCCTGAAAATGAGTGTCAAGCACTTCCCCTGAGCCCCATCTCTGTTTTATAGAAGAGGAAACAGAGGCACTGAGACATTAAATTACTTGCCCAGAGTCACACAGCTGGTTGATAACTGTGCCAGCAGTAAACTTAACATTTTGCCTTCATAGTTTACATTCTTATCCCTACCCTGGATGCTTGCTCTGTGCCTGGGTGTCTCTGGTCAAGTGTGACTCTCTATACCTCCCCTTTTGCCTCTCTCTCTCTCTAAGACTCCAAACATCCTTTTTCTGGACTGGAAGTTCCTTTCTGAAGCTCTGTATTCTTCAAAATTCTTAAATTTCACTTCCTCCAGATCCCTTTACTGACCCACTTGAACTGACCAGTGCCAATCCTTCCTCTATCACCTTCAACACTGAAACTTTGCCCAGTTACTGTGGTTGGGTCCAAGTTCCCATGAGTCTGTTGCAGGTGGGTCCTGGTATTTTTTTTCCTGGTCTGTTTTCCAACCTCAGTGGAAGCCACTGGGGCTGTGGTACAGCATAAGCCTGGCACCTGTTCTTTGTTTTCTGAACACTCCTGCTCTGCTTTGAGCATCTTCTGACCTTCTTCACTCCCAGATGCACACTCCTTGCACTATGCCCTCTCTGCAGAGTCTGCCAGAGCCCAGAGAGGTGCTCAGGTCATCTATGGAGAGAAGCACAGCTCTAAGCATGGATTTCTCTCTCACTGTTGCTTTGCTTTCCTCCTTCCCTTTCTCAGGAGGTGTTAGAGCAGTCTAGACTTGCGGCCTCTCTGCCAACAGTGGTCTGGCTCCTGTGAGTCATTGAGTCTTGTCTGACCATAAATGAGAATCATGTTGGACATGGAATGGCTCTTCTTAGTCCTTGTCCGTGGGTTTCTCTCTCATCCTTCTGAAACTCTGTCTTGTTACCATGATACTTTGTCTCATGGTTAAACAGTTTTCCTTAGATTATGTTGCCCGTTCTCTCCTCTTTCCCTACATATGTGTTTGCTTCCTAGAGCCTTGGCCTTTCTCTCCTCTTCTCACTCCATGCTGTTTTTCTAGGTGACTGCATATATACCAGTTATATGAGATGTCAGCATTGTGCTGGTGATCTGGATCTCTACTTCCAGCACATGGAATCTGGATCTCCATCTAGGCCCATTTAGCCAGCTGCCTTTTGGCTACCATCCATCCTCATGGATGCCCACAGTCACTACATCCTTGACTTTTTTTTTTTTTAGACAGAATCTACATATAACCCAGTCAGGCTGACCTTGAACTTCTGATCTTCCTGCCTCCACCTCAACTTCTCAAGTGCACAACGCCAGCATTTCTAAGCCAACTCGCCACCAAACCTGCCTGATCTCCTGCTTTCCCTTTCTAGGTCAGAGTTGCCACCAGCTCCTCTCAATCCTCCTTCCCTTCTCCAACACAGTCAGCCTCAAGCCCTTCTGCCTTTGCCTTTTAATTTTTCCTCTAGTCTCACCTTCTTGGGAGACTCTGTGACCTTTTTGGGTCATTCATTACACTCAAGGTTGACCCTTTCCATTTCTATTTTCTGCCCAAAGTGACCTCCTAGAAACATAAACTTAACCATGTGTCCCTCTAACTAATATTTCTTGGGTTTCTACCACATCTCAGGCAACAAGAACGCTTAGGTCCCGAGTATCACAGATATGAAACCGAATACCGTGACTAAATTCTTCCTCGTGGAGTTTACCGCTATGGGAGGTGGGACAGAAAATGAGCAGGTGCACGCTTGATTCTAAGTCGTGTCACTCAGTTCTGAGAAAAGAATAAAGAAGGATCCAGGGATATAAAGTGACCATGGGGCAGCTTTGTGCTGTGCAGAGGCTCAGGGAGGATATCTCTGAAAAGGTGACATTTGAGCACAGACAGAGGAAGTGGAAGTATTAGTGTAGAGTTGAGAACATTCCATATGCTCCTTGGGTTTGAGCTGTAGCAAAGGGTTCAGTGTGGCAGGAGAGAAGAATGGGTGGACTGAGGCCAGGGAAGAGGTGCAGAGGGTAGATGACACAGAAGCTGAAAGTAATGGCATGCAGAGGAGGAATAGGACTCGGATTTAACCTTAGGAAAGTTCCCCCGTCTGCTGCTGCTGAAGAAGAGAACGTGGGAGAACCGGAAAGGGCCAGAATCAGGTCACAGCACAGCACACACCTGGGCCAAGGCAAGGAGAGATGAGAGGTCGTTAGACTGGGAAGATTCATTTTCTTTTTTTTTAAATAAATAATTTATTGAGAATTTCATACATGTATATAAGGTATTTTGACCAAATCCATGCCCACTTCCTCTCCTCCAATGCCTCCCATATCTCCCCATCACTTTTTTTCTAATAACTTCATGTACTCTTTCTTCTTCTTTTATTTACTTATTTATTTTTATGGGGCTGTTGGCTACTCTAACATCCCCACTTCTAAAGAGGTAACCCTAAAATCTTCTAAGGATTAGATAAAAGCTCCCAAATATTTTTGACATTTTTGGCCTTTGGAATGGAGTATGTTGCTAAGAGGCCCAAGGACATTGTGAGTTTTAGCCAAGAAACTGGCTACTTTTCTTTGGGGTCTTTTTACCCTAACAACCTAGCAAATTCCTACCTCCTATTCTTACCACACCATCCTCTGAAGAGGTTACCCAAATTGCCAATAGGAAATCAGGACGCAGACCGCTCTGGCTTCTTCCATGCTGAATCAGGATGCAGGGTGAGGCAAAGGAGTACCCCTTCAATGGG
Source organism: Nannospalax galili (assembly GCF_000622305.1). Classification (NCBI taxonomy): domain Eukaryota; kingdom Metazoa; phylum Chordata; class Mammalia; order Rodentia; family Spalacidae; genus Nannospalax; species Nannospalax galili. The sequence continues at coordinate 1,278,263 of NW_008360328.1, forward strand.
TCTATCTAAAAGACTCCCAATTGCATGACTCTTATCTTGAGGAGGAAAAGAAAGTCTTTGAATCATGACTAGGAGATGTGAAGGAGAAGGCAAGAGTTATTAGCACTACAAGTTCTAGACAGGGAACTAGAAAAAAGTCAGAACAGGGCAATTTTCAAATGTTCATGGAAGATACATTTTCAAGGAGAGCTGATGGGAAAGAGGAGGTAGGCTGATCCCAAAGCTTCTGGGTGAGCAAAGGTTTGGGTGGAGTCAGTGAAGAAGGTCCAGCCAGTGGGCAGGGCTGGGTTGTGAAGTTTGTGAAGATTGATCATAACAGGTTAGGGGTGGTAGGTCTCAAATCCCACTAGAGTGTACCTGGAGACCCAGTAAGGGGTCTAGGGAGGACTTGGCTCTGGAGACAGCAGTCCTGCTAAAAACCCTCCAGTGTCTCCCTCACCCTAAGATGATAATACCCTAGAGGTGCAGAAGATTGGGTAGGGCAGGTGGAAGGGCCATCTTAGCCCAGGCAGGGGAGATTGGAAAAGCTGGGATCGAATAAAACCTTGAGTCAAGTAGGACACTGGGGCTAAAAGCAATGAAGGTGTTCAAAGGGCATCAAAAGTGCCCAGAGAAAGCACGATAGTGTTTGAACGGCTCTATGGGCTCATGTTTTTAATGTGTGTTCTTTGGTTAATGATGCTCTTTTGGGAGGCTGTGGAACCTTTGGGGGATGCTAGCTAGTACAAGTAGGTCACTAGAAGAAGGCCTTGGAAGGCTGTAGCCCAGCCCCTGCTTCTGTCCCACTCTCTCTGCTTGCCAGGTCTTCTATGATGTGAGGAGCCACAGGCTCTATCTACCCATGAGCTCGGTCATACTGTCCCTGCTATGATGGACTGAGACTCTCCAGAACAGTAAGCCAAAGTGAATCTTTCCTAAACTGTTTCTGTTAGGTCCTTTGTCACCACACTGCAAAAGCAACGGATGCAGCAGTCACTTCTGTGTGTCCAATCGTTCCATTGCTTCTGAAAGCCTTTCTCACTTCTCTGGGTACATGACGTCCCTCTGTTAAAACCACCAGCTGCATGGCTCACCTTTAGAGGACTTAGAATTTACATTAGGCATTTGTAAGTTGTATTTACACAAATGATTATTAGATGAATGTTTGACTCCTTGCTCAGACTGAAAATGCTATATGAGAGCAGGGCCACATCTGTCTTGTTTTTGCTGTGAGAAATGAATGAATGGATTGAATGAATGGATTGATGAGTGTTGGAAATCTCACAGGTAAAGGAAGAAAATGACGGAGTGGTTGAGGTTACAGACATTGCCCAGAACACATTTTGTTTAAGACCGAATTCTCACAGGGCTGGAGAGCTGGCTCAGCAATTAAGAGCTCTGACTACTCTTGCAGAGGACCTAGGTTTGATTCCCAGCACTCACATGGTGGCTAACAACCATCTGTAACTCTAGTTTCAGGGTATCTGACCCCCTCTTCTGACCTCCACAGGCATTACACAGCATGGGTGCACTTACGTACATGTAGGCAATACATTCATATACATGAAAAAAAAATTTCCCACAGGTAAAGACAAAACATAAAGAGGGAAGAATGTTAATAAAGGCTCAGGGATATGAAATAATAAATATATAGGAACCATAAGCAGTCACTGGTAATGTAGACATGGAGACAGAGATGGAGAGAGCTACAGAGAGAAATGAGGGCTGAAAAGCAGGAAGGAACTAGACGGTGAGAGGTCACAAATGCCAAGACCCCTGTCAGCCCTCTCTAGTCTTTATCCACATGCCTTATCTTCATAACCACATAGAACTCAGTCTTTGTGTGTGTCTTCATGTATGTGCAGATGCATGCATGTCTGCATGTGTGTGGAGGTCAGGGGACAACCTTTGGTGCTGTTTCTTGGGAGCTTTACATCTTATATTTTGAGATAAGCTCCTCACCAGTCTGGAACTTGCAAATTAGGCTGGGCTGGCTGTCTAGTGAGCCCTAGGGGTCCACCTGTCTCTTCCTCCCCAGTTCTGGAATTATAAGTGTGTACCACCACATTCAAAATTCTTTATGTGGGTTCTAGGGATCAAACTCAAGTCCTTATGCTTACAAAAGAAACACTTTGCTGACTGGGTCATCTCCCCAGAATCCCCTCTTTGTGTGTGTGTGTGTGTGTGTGTGTGTGTGTGTGTGTGTGTACTTGTCTGTGCACATTTCTGTACATGTGTGTATGTGTTCTTGTGTATGAAGATGTATGTGTATATGTGAGAACCCAGTCTTTTTATTTTACTTTTATTTCATGACTTTCAGACTTCCTCCTGTTCTACACAGTACAGGGAGGTGGTGCATTATCTAGTGAGTTTATGGAGGAGCCAGGCTCCAGTCTTCACTGTGCCATAGCACCCACCACAGGACAAAGCAAGTGCCCATAAATGCATGAATGAGTGAGTTCACGAGTGACTGTTGTTTTAACTTCTATCACTGTAGTAGATGAAAGGTTTACTTGGACTTCCTGTTTCTCGGGTTTCAGGTCTATTGGCCCAAATGCTTTGGGCCTGTGTGGAGGTACAGTGTATTGTGTCAAGGGGCATGGGGCAGTGGAGACCATTTCACCTTATGGCTGGGAATCTGAAAGAGAGAGGAAAAAACCTGCATCCCACAATCCCTTTGAAGGGCATATCCTCAGTGACCTCAAGCCTCCTGTTAGGCTCTACCTCTAACAAGCGCCATCACTGCTCATGAGTACCACACTGAAGACCTGGAGCAGAATATTTCTGATCCAGCCACAGCATCACGGGCCCCAGGTTTCTGAAGCAGCATAGATGCTGCCCAGACTGTCTCTTTGCCCCCTGCGTGTTCTCATAGCTGTCACACCATGGGTCCTGGTTTTCTCCCGAAAATTATGGTCACCGTAGAAAGAGTGCAGTAGCTCCAGGTGTCAGGCCTTTGGACCCCCAGGGAAAGTAGTAATAAGGCTCTGAAGCTTTCTGACAATGTCTAAAATAGCCTGGAGGAAATTGTACTCTCATCTGTGCCTGGGCTACATAGCTGAACTAAAACACCAGCTTTCTCTGCTTTTAAGCTGGGATCGTGTCAACTCAGCGGCATGCTAGCAGTGGTTAGCTCATGCTAGTCAGGAGCTAAGATTGGCTGAGGATGAAATCATAGGCATCCCCAGGGGTTGTGGAAAGAAAAATAATAAAAGGGATCCTGGGAAGTTAAGAGCTTGGAACCCCCATAGTTGGGGAATAGAGATCCTGGCTTGGAATTTAGGAGGTGTGAAAGCTGACATGGATGTAGCCAGCAAACCACCCAGTGACTCTGGGTACCAGAACCCCCACCTGCAAGGTGACAGCCACCATACCTGCCCTGAGGATCAAGGAGCTCAGGGGCTGGAGAGGGAGTTCAACAGGTAAGAGTGCTTGTTGCACAAGCATGAGGACCTGAGTTCAAATGTTCAGAACCCATGTAAAAAGTTGGTTGTGGGGGCTGGAGAGATGGCTCAGTGGTTAAGAGCACTGGCTGCTCTTGCAGAAGACCCAGATTTGGATCCTAGTGTCCACATGGCACCGAACAACTGCCCTAACTTAAGTTCCAGGGGATCCGATGCCCTCTTCTGACCTCCACGGGCATTGCATAACATGGGTGTACTCATATACATGGAGGCAATACATTCATACACATGCAATAAAAATAATAAATATTTTAAAAAAATGGTTGTGGCCCCATGAATGCACCTGTTACCTCACCCCAGTGCCATGAGGGGCAGAAACAGGAGGACTGCTGGGCTTTGCTGGCCATTAGTAGCTCCAGGTTCAATGAGAGACCTTGTCTCAAGGGAATAAAGTAAAGGGTAATAGGAAAAGATATCTAACATCCTCCTCTGGCCTCTGCATAGGCAGAGAGAGAGAGAGAGAGAGAGAGAGAGAGAGAGAGAGAGAGAGACATACACAGAATCTCTCAAAGGGTGAAACCAAGTGGGGAACAGGTTTCCACCCAGCCTGAAAGGTCCCCATGGAGAGCACTGCCGAAGAGGAAGGAGAGAGTGCATTCAGGGAAGTTGAAGCTGTCCCCTGTAGTTGGAGCCTGGGGTACAGAGAGGGGTGGGGTTGAAGTGCAGGGGCATGTGGGTGAAGGTAGGCAGGTATCCTGATGGTTGGGGGCTGTGAGGGCTGTGCTGAACCATATGAATTGTGCTACCCAAAACTCAGAAGTTAAGCAGGAGGATTTGTGAGTTTCAGGCTAGCCTACATTGCATAGAGGAAAAATTAAAAGGGGAGGGGACAGATAAAGAAATCCAAAATCATCATTAGTGCTTAATTACAATGGAGGAAGAAGACAAGAATATGTGGATCATTTTAAAGGTTAATTTATTTTTATTTTCGGCGTATGAGTGTCTTGCCTATATATGTATAAGTGCACATGTGTGTACAATGCCTGTGGAGGCCAGAAGAAGGCATTAGAACCACTGAAACTGGAGTCACAGAAGGCTGTTAGCCACCATTTGTGCTGATAACCCATCACAGGTCCTCTGCAAGAGCAGCCAGTGCTCTTAACTGCTAAGCCGTCTCTACCCCCGAAGATGTGGATCTTAATGCCCATAATCGCTAGCTTGAACTTTAGGGTCCACCCTCAACATCTTCTGGTGAGTGTAGCCTCAGCTTGCGCTCTGAAAAGTTCTATTGTAGTGGCTTTCTTCCTCTGAAACTTTCTAGACCCACTGCCTGAGGCACAAATTCTTCCTAGAATGATGCTTATAGTGACTGACTGAGTCACTGGGACCAAATAGGAACACTGTGGTGATGAAGAGGGAGGCTGAGCCATAAGGAAGCCCCCAAGCAGGTGATGGGAACCCTTGGTGGGAGGGTGGGGTGGCAGGCCCCAGTACAGGGCAAAGGTAAGTTCAGTAACAGCACTTCTTTTACTAATCACCTCTCCCCAGGCTTCTCCTGAAATACCGAGTATTTATGTCAGTCAACTTTCTGTTGCTATGACAAAGACCCAAGATAATCAGTTTAAAGGAGGAAAGATTTATTTTGGTTCACAGTTTCAGTCCCTGGTCACTCGGCCCTGTCACCCCCATTGCTCCTCTTCCCACTCCACTTGAACCCAAGCAAGCATGTGGAAACCTAGCTGGTGCCTCCCACAGGTGGGTGTGTGGTTGCAATGACCTCTATGGGTGGGCTGGGCAACAGGACTGCCTGTCCGTGACAGTGACCGGTGACCATGTCCTGCCTGTATTTAGCAAGTTAAGGAGTGTCTGATGGCTGCTTTGTCTCCCCAGGGCCTTTCCAAGTCGCTGTGCTGGAAGAGCCTTGCCTCCTCTGGGGTTGCACCTGTAAATAAAGCAGAAGATAAAAGAAGGCTTTCTGCTTTTCAAACGTGACAGGCGCAGCCCGGTAAATTACCTTCACACTTTTTAAATAGAAGTAAAAAGGTTTGGGTGGATTGCCTTGCCTAATACAGAGGCACTTTTCTCTCATTTGAGCGGCCACAGATGGGATAATGAGTGCATTTTTAGCTCTGTCTCTAAACAGAATGCAAAGAGCCTAGAGTTAGACTAACTTTCCTTTATGGTTTTTCAGTATTTCGAGGAAAAGGCTGACGTGGAAACCCTTTGGTGATAAGCCCTATGTGTGTGTCAAGGACCCATTTAGGCTGGGTCTTCTACCTTCAAACTGACAAGCAGCCCCCTCTGGGGCCAAAGGAAGGTTTGCTTCCTGTGTGCAGACCCAGTTCTGTATTTCTTTTCTGTGTGTGTTGGGGGCACGTGTGTGTATACACATGGAAGTTAGAAGTCAACCTTGGATGTGACTCCACAGGTGCCATCCACCTTGTTATTAGTCACTTTGTTGTTGATGGCGCTGTTATGTTGGTCAGGGTCTCTCACTAGCTGGGGCTTGCCATTTAGACTAGGCTGACTTGCTACGGAGCCCCGGGGTCCCACCCATGTCTGCTTCCCCAGGTCTGGGACTATAAGCATACTGGGTACAGCTTTTTTAGATGGGTTCCAGTCATTGAACCCCAATCCCTGTGTGTACAAGCCTCTGATTATCTATGTAACTGAGGCTGGCCTTGAGCTCTTGATCCTCCTACTTCCACATTGCAACTGCTGGGATTATAGGTATGCACGTTCGGCTTATCTAGAGCCTTCTATGTTGCAGGACTAGGCTAGACATTTGCTCAAGAGCTCAGAACAACCAGGATCTATTATGTAGATTAAAGAAAAGTGTGGGACCCTGACAGTATAGCTCTTGCTCCTCTTCTTCCTCAAGGATATCAGAAGGCACCAAAATGTGGAAGAGGCCTCTGGTAGGCCCCTCTGGAAAGAGTTGTCTACGTGCCCTAGGCAGCTACTTTCTCCCCTTTCCCAGAAGGAGAAGACTTCAGGAAACCTACTCAGAGAGCTTGCCTGAGGCTGGAAACTGGCCAGAAGAGCCAAAGCAGAGAGAGGCAGTTGACTTCAGGTGACAAAGAGGGGACTGGTTTTCTCAGTGACAGAGTAGATGTCTGGTAGAGTCCAGCAGGCTCCGTGTCAGACTGGAGGGAAGGATGCACCCTCTGCTGAGGGCCTGGAAGTACTGGGGATCATAAATAGCCTTGCTCCCGTCAAGCAAACTACTGGAGAGAAAACCCACATAAGCCTGCATCATTGGCCTCCTAGGAACACCTTCCCTGGACTTTATGCCCCTATCTCCACCCTACCCATGCATGGGGGGGAGGATTGAACAAAAGCCAAGAGTCAGGGAGGAGGCAGAATGAGAAGATCAGAAGCAGTGACTGACTGGCCACCAGGTTCCTCAGGATACAGCCTGAGTAGGCCTGGGGTGTTGCCTGGGACAAGAAAGAACCAGAGGCTTTGATAGTGGGCTGGCTCAATGTTTGTGTGTGTGTGTGTGTGTGTGTGTGTGTGTGTGTGTGTGTGTGTTCCCCTAGGGATGGACCTTAGGGGCCTGTGCCTGCTAGGCAAGTGCTTCGCTGCTCAGCCATATCCTCAGCTCTATTTTTTTTAATGCAAGAGTAACCCCCACCTCCCAAAGCTTTGAGACTTTCCTAAGAGGTCTTTCAAGGACCAGGAAAGAATGTGCTAGAAGGAGTTATGGCAAGTAAAATAAAATAAAATGAACAAAGTTGCTTTCTGTTTACACCCTCAGCACAGTAGGCCCATGGATGGGTGGATTATATATGTGTGATGCCTGTATGCTCCCAGTAAGTGAGGGAAGGCATTGTAAGTCCTAAGGATGTGGCCTTCACGCCACAGTTCCCTGAGTGGCCTAACTCACTTCAGCTTGGCAGGGAAGGGGGTCTTCTGATTTCTTCCTAATCGAGATACAACACATTTTTAACCTCATTAGAAGATAAGTTGGGGGCTGAGAGAGTTGAGAGAGAGAGAGTGCATAGCTATTAGGCAACATCTTTTCACTATTCTTTGCTTGGTCCCCTCCCAGCAGGACGTGGTCTGGATCGGGGGAGGGAAGGACCCTTGGAAGATTAGCCTTTGAGTTGTGATTTTTTTTCTTTCATTATTTATTTCATTTTGAATGTTCATTTGAAATTTTATTTTCAGTGCTCATAATTCCAGACATGTGATTGCCTTTCCATTTGCATATAGAAAGACCCCCAACTCCTTCAAAAGCCAAAAGAAATTATCTGTGAATTAATCATAGCTCACCCTTGAGTTGGTTGCAGAAATTGAGAATTTGCAATATTTGCTTCCTGGGTGAGTTTAACTCCTTCCGGGCCACTCTTTCCTTTAAGGCTCCTCTATGGTGATGAGGCTTTGAGGAGGGGGGAGGGAATCAACAGAGAGTGGGCTCTAGTGGCAGACTGCCTATTCATCGAAGGAGAAATGTTTTTACAAAAAAGATTCTGAAGAGGAAAGCTGGACAAAGGAGATAGAGAGGATTTGGTTAGAAGCGAGAGTTAAATGACAGTAAAGATTCCCTGGAAGCTGTAATCAATAAATATAAAGTTCAACTTCATTGCTTTTGGCCCTGAGAAGGGTGGAGCCCCACCTGCCTCCCCCACTCAGGCCTTAGGCTGCAGCCTCCAATTCAGATTCACTATGGATATCAGCAGAGGCCCTCAGACTCCAGGTACAGTATTCTCTGTCTGAAAGCTCTTATTCTGCTCCTCTTGTCCTGATGAGCACAAGGCCCTCTCCCATGTTCTGTAGCTACTCAGGGTTTCTGTGGGATCACTATCCAGAGATCCCTGAACATGTCCATCTGGCACCCTGTTTTCAAGTCAGAATAACCCATAAGGAACCTGTTTAGTACCAGTACAGAACTTGGGCCTCTGTCTCCTTGCTTTGTGAACAAGGAACATGTGCTTAGGAGAAAAAAACGGAGTGAAAGAGTCTCAGAAATGGTTTTGGGCTCCTGAGGTCAATGTAGTGTAGTTGTTGACCCATTTCCAGCATCTTAATGAACTCAAGCCATGCATGTGAGGAGTGGGGGAGGGAGTCAGGCCTCTGTGTGGATCATTGTATGGGTCTCTGTGTAGACTGTCATGGTGGGATTCTGACTTTGGGTCTGTGGGGGCTCGAGGAGTCTAGGGCTACACTCAGGCATGTCTGTAAACCACATTCTAAGAAATGTGTGGGACTGGTTGTGGAACTCAGTGGCAGAGTGCTTGCCTAGCTTACTTAGGACTCTGGATTTGAGTCCTAGCCAGAGAGAGAGTGGAAGAGAGAGAGAAGAAAACTGTGTATTGGCTCATTTTTCTGAGGTTCAAAATTTTCTTCCTGCTCTCAAAAGTTTTGGATGTCCCTAAAAGGAGAGGAGCCATGTGGCCTCTCAAATGCATGCATGGCTGTGAAGACAGTTGGTTATAAATAACCGGCAGGCCAGCAGCGTTATGATTGCTGAACTTTGGGAAGCAGGAGAGACTCTGTGCTCCGACTTCTTAGAACTGGGGAGGGTAAACAAGGACGATGTCTTGGTTTGTCTGGGCTGCTGCAATAGAACACTGGAAACTGGGGAAATACAAACCTCCAAAATGTATCATTCCCAGTTCTACAGGGTGGGAAGTCCAAGATGGAGGTGCTAACAGATTGTATGTGGCAAAGGCCTGCTTCATACCTGGTTGTCTTCTTACTGCATCCACAAAGCAGAAGGGGTAAAGGGTCCCTCTGGGACACAAATATGATCCATAAAGCCACTACTCTCATAACCTGATCACCCCCACATATAAACCCCCACCTCCATATATCATAGCCCTAACATAGAAATTTTAGGGGACATGAATCATTCAGTTCTTAGAAGGAGGCTTTCTGTTCATCTTTCCATCCATCCTTCCATCCATGCATATCTAATATGTGCCCACATCATGCCATGTACAAAGGTTTTAAATGCAGGTGGTATGGTATAGCAGGGATACTGGGCATGCAACATAAAACTCTATACTGTGGATTAGTTCTACAATGGATGCTCTTCCCAAAGACTAGTGGAAGCACAAGGAACACAGTGGGGAAGGGGACAGCTAGGAGGTTTCTGCCAGGTCTTAGAGGCTGATAAAGGTGGTTGAATCTTTTCTTCTTGAGTGTTTTTAGAAACGAAAGCAGAGAGGATTCAGGTTTCTCTGGCCCCTGGCAGAAGCAGTAAAGCAGAACTTTAGAGCAATCTTAGTACACGGCAGGTGGCTCCTGGAGTGTGATGCCTGCCTGTTTGCACATACTGCTATGCATGTGGTTTTGGTGCCTCCTGGGGAGCAGGGAGGGAAGAAGGGATGGAGAAGACACAGGGAACGTGTATTCACTATTTCCTGGACTTCTTGTTTCCCTTGGTCCCAAGCAGAGAAAGAGAGAAGTGCAGGGCTCCCCAGTGACTGACACATTCTTTTGAAGACTGTAGAAGGCCGATAAATGGAGTAGAGAGAGGCAGGAGAACATTTGGCCAGGATATTGCTTCTCTGTCTCCCATCACAACTGCATCTTGTGAGAGTAGGGGTGGTGGCCTGGCTGGTCAGAAGATGGGTGTCAAGCAGAAGAAATTTCCTCTTCCTCCCTTCTCACCTCTCTCCTGGGGTGGAGGAGAGTAGATCTTGGCAGTTGGTTTGTTCTTCCCATAGAAGGTATGATTAGAGGCCCAGATCCAAAGAGGAGAGGGCAGAGCATACCTGAACATCTGGTTTGGAGGATATTTCTTGGCTGCCTTCTAGCAAGACAGACGGGGAAGGGCCAGCTCAGCCCTCAGTAGACTGGCATCAGTTGGAGACTGTGGCTGCCCAGAGATGGGCAGCCTGAGCTATTTGCTAACAGGTATGTGATGGGGACCTGAGAGAAAGACTTAAAAGTGATGAAGTTGAGGCTGTGCTCAGCTTGTGCAAAGAACCTGAGAGAGGTTGGGAACCAGTTCTAGCCTGCCCTCTGGCACTACAGAGGAGCCCTAGACTGCTTGGGAAGAGCAGGCACTCTTAAACCAGGGCTTACAGCAGCATTTTCACACTTAAAAATGTTTTTAAGTCTCAGGATTTTGGATTGTCTTTTGGTTTGGGGAAGGGAGTTTTTTTTTTTTTGGTTTTGTTTTTGTTTTTTGAGACAGGGTCTCCCTGTAGCCCCAGCTGGCCTGGAATTTGCTATGTAGCCCAGGCTGGCCTCTATCTCACAGAAATGGACCTGCCTCTGCCTTCAGAGTGCTGGGACTAAAGGCGTGTGCCACCATGCCTGGCATCAGTGGTTTGTTTTTTTTTAATGTGTGTGTATGATTATATGTGTGTATGATTATGAAGTGTGTAGGTATGATGTGTGTATATGATGTGTCTGTATGATGTGTGTATGAAATGTGAATGTATTATGTGTGTATCATATGTGTATGATGTGTGTGTGCAGATGTCATGCATACTATGGTGTGTATGTGGAAGTCAAGGGAACCTTGGGTGTCAACCCTTGCCTTCTGCCTTCTTTCAGACAGGGCTGTACACCACTGCTGAAGCTGGCCTAGCTGACCTACGAGTTTCTGGGAACTCTCCTGTCTGTTTCCCATCTCACTGTATGAGCACTGGAATTACAGGCTTGCACTACAGCACCTGCTTTCTGTAGATTCCAGGGATTCAAACTCAAGTCCTCATGATTGTACAAGTGCTTTACCCACTTAACCATCTCCCCAACCCAAGTCCCAGGAGTTTTAATGTCCATTTACTTTGGAGAGTTGGGAAAGATAAGTGTTCTTATTAATCAGTCGTCTTTACAGATGGGTGCCCAGGCTTAGAGACATTCATTTGACCAAAGTCTCAGAGCTAGTGAGAACTTGAGACACAACCAGACTCTAGTCTTCTGCCTCCAAACCCCAAGAGCCCAGCCCTTTGAGGGTCCTGGGAGTTCACAGTGCTCCCCCGATTTTCCAGAAGACCTGGCCAGGAGCTGGAACCTGTGTTTTCTTCATCTGAGGCAGCAGAATCAAAGGTGGGTGAACCTGGACGTGCTTCCTGCAAGCCCCAAACAAGGGGGCTTGTGCAAGGTGGGCAAACTGAAGGCTTCAGTCTGCTTTTAATTACACAAGAGATGTGTTGGGCAATTAAAATGATACACGCAACACAGATAAAGTCTAAAGTCTTCCCCAATCCCTTCCCAGGCCATTTCCTATTGGTTCCTAGGAAATGGTGCAGGTCCTTCCAGACAGCTGCCTATGCATTTTACATATACGTACAAATAGAAATATGGGATTTTTAAAGGGATTTTTTTAAACATAAATGGCAAAATATGATATGTACAATATGTGTGGCTTGATTTTCACTTAAAATATGAGTTGAAGTTATTTCAAATTATTTCTCCTGAAGCTTCCTGATTTTAACTGCTAAATAATATTCTATTGTATATGCATATTATGCATTTACATATGTTTTTTAACGTTTGCATATATGTTTAATCATTTTCCTCTCTTGGACGTTTGGACTGCTTATGTTTCACTACTAGAAAAGCGGTAACAAAGAGCACCCTTGTCCGTGTTTTTCTGCAAATATAGGAAACTACCCAGAGCGCAGTTCTTCATTGGAGCTTAGCCCAAAGGCTGAGAAGCAATTTGAATGCAATTCTTGGTAAAAAGAGTGTGGGTGGGGGAGAATCTAAATGCCATCAAATTATACTGTATGAAAATCACAACATTCAATAAAAAACTTTAAAAAAGAGTGAGGGCACTGAATTCTGAAACAATTTATACTGTTTGCTTGTTTGTGCAGCAGTGCTGAGAATTGAACTCAGCACCTCACATGTGGTAGGCAAGCACTCTGTCACTGAGCTGAATCCCCAGCCTGACAAGTTCTACCCTTTTTAAAAAATATATTTATTTTTATTATGTTTATTTTATATGTATGAGAGTATTGCCTGCATGTATGTAAGTGCACCTGTGTTGTGCAATGCCTGTGGAGGTCAGAAGAGGGTGTCAGATCCTCTGGAACTAGAGTTATAGACAGTTGTTAGCCACCATGTAGGTGCTGGGAATCAAACCCTGGTCCTCTGCAAGAACAGCCAGTGCTGTAGCCACTGGACCATCTCCCCAGCCTCCAAGTTCCACTCTTTTTTTTTACCTTTTTCAAGCAGGGTCTCCCTGTAGCCCCAGCTGTCCTGGAACTCACTATGTAGACCAGGCTGGCCTTGAACTCACAGAGATCCACCTGCCTCTGCCTCCCAAGTGCTGGGACTACAGGCATGCACCACCACACCTGGCTCTAGGTTCCACTCTTAACTACGGATCAGACCTCTCATTTCCATGCAGTCCTTTAACAATGGACATTATTGATACTATAATTTGTAACTATAAAAAAAAAACTTGATTTGATTTTCCTGACTTCTAGGAAGCATTTTCCATAGGTCGATTTCTTTTTTTTTTTAAATACTTTACTCACTTTTAATTTTATGTGTATGAGTGTTTTTTCTGCATGTATGTAAGTACACGACATGCATGGAGTGCCCAAGGAGGCCAGAAGAGGGTGTCAGACCCTCTGGAACTGGAGTTACAGATGGTTGTTAGCCATCATGTAGGTACTAGGAACTGAATCCAGGTCCTCTGCAAGAACAGCAAGTGCTGTTAATCATTGAGCCCTCCCTAACACCACGGGTCAATTTTATCTGGAATTCTTCTTCTGTGAATTTTTTGTTCACAGTTTTTGCTTTGAAGCGCCTAAACTTTTTTTTAAGACAGAGCCTCCCCGTAACCCTAGCTGGCCTGGAATTCACTATGTAGACCATGCTGGCTTCAAACTCACAGAGATCCTCCTGCCTCTGCCTCTTGAGTGCTGGGATTAAAAGTATGCGCCACCACGCCCAGCTTGCTCCTGGATATTAATATGTATCTGTTATGCGTATTTCATCTATTTATCCTAGTCTGTAAATTACCATGTCCTTTGCTTATGTTTTATTTCACAGATAGAAACAATTACTCTTGATATTATCAATTTATCCTTTTCTTTCTCTTAAGAGTTTTTATTTCATTACCCCTACCTTATCTACCTCTGGGCTTGCTACATGAACAATTCATTTTCTTATATTGATGTCTGCTTGAGTCAAGTTCTCTGTCATGGGCAGCAGTCACAGACCAACCCAATACAATGAGTCACTGGTCTAGAGTTGTGTGTTCAGAGTCCTCATTGCCTCTCCCTCATTGAAAACGCCAGGATGTGCCCTGCACAGGCTCCTGTATACACGTGAGCTTTTACCTTTCTGTTCTTAGGCCGATCTCTTACTGTCTGATTGGCTATGACTTGTATCATTTCAATCTGCTTTATGCTGATTGGGTAAATCCCTTTTTCTCATACTCCTTTTTCAACAGCTGCCTTTTCTGCTCTTTTCTGCTCTTTTCTGTATGAATTAGATTATGTTTATATATGTATATGTTCCATCAAATTATCTTGGGATTTGGACAGGGGTTATTTTGGGTTTGGGGACAGCTGTTATCTTTGCAATGTGGACAGTCCCCATCTGGAAACATTAGCTGTCTCACCAGTTGTTTAATTCTTTTTTTGTGATACTTAATGAGATCTTGTAGTTTTCATGAGAGTCTTTTTTCATTTCTTATTGGGTTTATCCTTGGGACTTGACAGCATTTGCTCTTGGTTCTGTTTTCTAACTGGTGTGTGGAAGGTGCTGTGGTTGTTGGCTGCTGGCTCTGATAACTTCCTCCACCGTGCTGGGACCCTTTTATCTAACACCTATTGTGCTACTCTTCTAAATGTCCTAGGTAGATGATCACATCATCTGAACACATTGTTCTTTTCTACTTTTCTTTTTCTTCCCTTGAATCAGCCTCAGGGCCTTTGCACCTGCTGTTTCTTTAACACATTCCTGTATTGATTCTAGACAGAATGAATGGTATTCTGAAGGTTTTCTGGGAAACATGTACAGACGGCCCTCTGCAGTCATGAATTCCTTATCTGTGGATTTTGCATCCTCCAGTTAAAACAAATGCAGATCAAAAAATATTTGGAAATACCAATTGTGTCTGTATTGAACATGTAGACTTTTGCTCTTGTCTTGATTCCCTAAGCAATGCAATAGAACAAGTATTTGCACAGAGTTTACACTGTATCAAGTATATAAGCCATCAGGAGATGATTTGAAGAATGCAGGAAGAAGTGCGTAGGCTGCATGCAAATACTGCATCATTGCATAGCAGAAACTCAGGCATGCCAGGATTTGGGATCTGTATGAGTCCTGTGGCCATGGGGCCGAGCGGGGTTGTGAAGGATGTAATTAAGAATGCTTCATTTGGAGCCTGGAGAGATGGCTCATCCATAAAGATTGTTTTCTGCTCTCACAGAGGACCCAAATTCAGTTCCTACCACCCACGTCAAGCAGCTCATAACTGCCTGTAACTCCAGCTCCAGAGGATCCAGTGCCCTCTTCTGGCCTTTCTGGGTACCTTGCACAGATGTGCACATATCCCCTACATATACACATAAATAACAATAAATCTTTCTTTTTAAAAAAATATTATTTCATTTTCTTTCCTGCTTGGCTGGTTTGACTTCATTTTATTTTTTATTTTTTAAGTAAGGAAAATATATAGACTTTTGTTAAATTCTATTTTGGTGTCTGATGTGATAACCTTGCAAGATCTTCTTGGAGTATCTTGTGGGTTGAATGGAATCTATTCTGTAATGTTGAATCAGCCTGTCTGAGCAGGATAAACACAGATTTGCCATGAGATGCGGTTCTTTCAGTGCACCACCCAGCTTTCCTTGTACGTTATTTTAGACCTGGGCAGTTATGTTGAGCAGTGGGATGGAGCTGGATTCTATTAATCTGGTTTTGGACTCTCTCTGCTGCTTTTATTTCCTTGGCCACTGCCTCCCAATCACATCTTCTTTTGATCCTTCTGGCACGCTGTAGGCCTGGCGCCTCACCGCCCTGTCATCCGTCTTTATGTCTGCTCCCAGGTCATACCGATATGACCAGTCTCAGCATGGTTAGTCAGTCTCTGCTCCTGAGTGTCACACTGTGTCACTCACCATCTCCTGCTGACCATGCTCAAAGCAGAGTCCCCAGCTCCCCTCAAAGATGTCCTGCCCAACTTTGCAATTGGCGACAGACACCCTCTTCTTGTTGCCTGGGCCCAAAGCTGTGGCACCCATTAGAACTCCTGACTTTCCACATCTAATCTACCAATAGGAATTTGATTTTTCTCTCGGTCTAAATCCAGTGTCTGACCATGCCTCACAATTCATCTCCATTATTGTAGTGCTCCCTGTAAGCCCACCCCCATTTCTATTTACTGACACAGCAGAGGCTCCAAACCCCTGGCATGGTACCCCCCCCCAATCTCTTCTAGACACATTGGCTTCCATGAGTCTCAAACATGCTCCATGTGCTACAGTCTCAGGGCCTTTGCATAGGCTGTTTGCCCTCCTTGGATCTCCACATCTCTTTGCCTCCCCCAAGGCCTTTCTCCAGGTTGTTCCATAAACAGGGTGGATCAAAGGGTTGCTTTTTCTTGCATTTATGGTTGGGCTAAATGCCAAAGAATCCTCTGTCTCTCTGTCTCTGTCTCTGTCTCTGTCTCTGTCTCTGTCTCTCTCTCTCTCTCTCTCTCTGTGTAGTGCATGGTACATGCATAATTTTTCATCTTTTAAAAGCATTTGTAATGGAAATACAGGCAGAATCATGCTTTTTCTTTCCCCTCACTGATCCAAAACCTGAATCTCAGGGGGCCCAAGAGATTGCTCAAGGTCAAGGCCAGTGGATGATGAGCTGTGCTAGAACCTGTCCCCCATGTAAGCCTGAGGGTTGCAGCATGTCAGGTCTGGAGAGCTGTCAGGAATGGGAAGCTGGGATCAGACGGGCCACAAAGATCTTGTGACCATCCTTGCTGGCCTCCTGTCTCACCTCCTCAGAGATGAGACATCAACCAGAAGACATTAGCAAGAACAAGTGAGCAGGGCCTGGCTCTGCCAGCTGTACTGACCTTGGGCACTGGTAAGAGGCCTTGCTTCTGCCCTGTGCACGCTGGCACCTGCTGCTTCTTCTCCAGGTCATTCTTTCCACTTCACTGCTCTGGCTTAGCCCCACTCCCAGCTTCCCCAGTGGCCAGCCAGCCAGCCTCCTTGTTATCTGGTCCTGGTTGGGTCAGGCTGGTAGGTGACCACAGAACATTGGAGAATAGGAGAATGGGGAAGGGAGTTCATTTTCCTCCTCTTTCCCTGGAGGGCCCCCTCAAGATGGCTGCATCCCTTGATCAAGGGCCACAGATCTACAGGACAGCAGTGTCGGGACAGCTGGCGTCTCCTTCTCTTTTTCCTCCAGGCCCAGGGGAAGAGAGAGCTGCCTGCTGTCACCCCTGAGGACACTGGGCTGTCTCCCTTAAGCCCCCTCTGTGAACAGTTCTAAATTTTCTTCATAGTGTGTCATTGTCTCCAAGGGATCCCTGGCTGCCACTGCAGCTTTTAGGACTTAGCAAGGTCCCCTTGGTGATTGGTGAGGTTCCCTTAGTGCTTGATGAGGTCCCCTCAGTACTTGGCACTATTCCAGTACAGAGCAGGCACTCTACATGTCAGGTCCCCACTGTCTCTCAGGAGGCCTGGAGGGCGCTGTGAGAAGATTGACTATGGTAGATGTACCATGTGCCACCGTGTGGCCCTAACAGAAGCAAGGACATGACTCACAGCTGAGACAGGACTAGGCTCCTCTCCTCTTGCCCAGTTTTTACAGAACTTCCATCCCGTGGCATAGTCCAGCAGGCAGACCCAGGGGCATGACTCCTGCTCAGTGCAGCTGGCCTTGAGCATCAGCCAGCAAGATGATGTGAGAAGAGGGACCACCAAGGTCCCACCTGCTCTTCCTCCTCTGTCTTTTAGCACCTTTGCTCCCCAGGGGGCCTCCCTGTCCTGCCCAGAGCAGCCTAGCAGCCTCTGTGAGTGGCTTGGGCCAGTGGAGGGACACAGGCTGTCACATTGCATCATGTCAGCCTTCAGCAGGAACTCCAGCAGGGCCAAGTGACCTTGTGGGTTCTGCAGAGCAGGGGTGCCCGGAAACAGATAAACAGGCTGGCTAGACAGAGAGCACCTTCCTCACTGAGGGAGGAGGGAGCCCAGCCTCTCCTGACCTCCAGCCCTACCTCTTAGTCACAGCTCTGGCTATTCCACAGCCCCCACCAGCAGGCTTGCTGCAGCTGAGACTCAGGCTAGACCTCAGGGTGGCCTTACTGATTCTACAGACCATAGAAAACTCAGTTTGCATAAGGCGGCAGGGAGGTCTTCTTTGGGATAAAGGTGATAAACTCCACTGCAGAGTGACTGAGAAACCAAACTGGCTTTGGGAAAGTGTAGTCTCTCTAAACTTTACAGTGACCCTTCCCCAAGGCAGGAACATTGAATTGTTTCCTACAGGGAAGCACCCAGGAACTGTCCAGATTAATGTCCCTGGATGCTAACTGGGAAGGGACTCAAATGCAGCAGGGCTGACACTGTAACTGAACACAGATTTTTGGCAGCATTTTTTTGGGGGGGGAGAGTTTTTTTTGTGCTGGAAATCAAACAAACCCAGGACCTCATTCCTACTAACCAAGCATTGTGCCACTGACAGCCCATAGCAAGGTGTTTTAAACAGTGAAATGAATCCTTTGCCTGGCCAGTTCTTTTTCCCCTAGCTTCCTGGCTGTGGATAGAATGGAAGGCAGTTAGTCAAGTGTCAGTTTCATCTCATCTCAGTGGGCTTCCTGGAAGAGGAGGAAAGAAGATATGTAACAGATAAGACTCTTGATCATAGCATTTAACAATATGAAGTTAAGGACTTGCCCCAGAGAGGTGGGGTATTATTCTGAGGGTGTCCTGTCCTAGCTCTTTTACCCTCAGCCTTACACAGCTCTTTTTTCCTTTTCTTCAACCCTTTGGTGTTTGGGCAGCAGAAAGATGTCAGTTAGACTTTGGGAAGAACTTTCCTACGCCTCCTTTGGGAAGGACCTTGGACAGTTACTGTCTTCCAAGGAAACCCCAGTGTGGGTCAGCTTGCTCTTTCTCACCGTTGTATTTGGGTTGAACTTGACTGGTTCTTCTGTTTTCCTTTTCTTTTCTTTTCTTTTCTTTTCTTTCCTTTCCTTTCCTTTCCTTTCCTTTCCTTTCCTTTCTCTAGCTGTCTACAGGTACCCCTCATGTAGAACAAGTGGCTGGTGAAGCATGACCCCCAAAGCCAGGGGGTGGAGAGGAAGCTGAGTTTGAGCTGATGGTGACATGCTCTTGAAAGGTCTCCATCTGTCATCCCTGGCCTTTTCCTGTTCTAATAGCACTACGGTACAGGCTGACTGCTGAGGAGTCTGTGTGTGGCTTAATTAGCCTAAGACTCCAGACTCTCCTACTAAGCAAGAAAGCAATAAACAGTTTCCAGGTCACAGCAGGGAGAGCTTTGGGAGGCCTGAGGCCAGTGAGGACAAATGAAGGACTTGGAACCTACAGAGAGGACTCTTGACTGGGGACCCTCCCCCTGCTTGGAGCACCATAGGAGACCAGCCTGACAGGCCTCCAAGAGAAAATCACAATGACCATGAGAGAGAGTAACATAAAAATCCCTCCTATTGGCTGGGCCTATAGCTCAGTGGGTAGAGTGCTTGCCCAGCATGCAAGGGGCCCTCAGTTCAACCCCTAGCACAACGTAAACCAGAAGTGATGGTGCATACCTGTGATCCCAGAACTTGGGAGATGGAGGCAGGAAAGTAAGTTCAAGGTCATCGTCATAGCAAGTTTGAAGCCAGCTTGGATCCGTGAGACCCTGGCTCAAAAAAGCCCCCCTAAATCCCCCCATATACCAGGATTCATCTCAGACATTTTCATAGTGGTACCCACAGTGTCTTCTACGAAATGAGGTCACTGAAGTTCCTCCTCCATTGGGACTTTCCATGTGTGCCATTATTCTAACACCATCCTGGTAATGTTCTGACATCTGGAGCCACTCCTGTTGGCAGTCATAAGGAGAGAAAAGCGAGTGACTACAGATAGCTCAGCGTACTCAGCCAAGGCCAGGAAGAGAATGGGCAAGATGGGAGGAGAGAACAACGCACTCTAGTGTACTGGTGTCTGCCTTCTCAACCCAGGAACTGAGGCAGAGCATGGAGTGTGCTTGGTCCACCTGTTGCCCTGAAGACCTAAAATCTCCACAAGCTCTGTAACTTCATATGCTGACTCTATCCTGCTCGGTGCTGAGCCCTGGTACCTAAGAGTGTTTGGCATGTGGGAGGAGCTCAAGTAACACTGTATGGATCTTAACTCCTGCTGTGCCCAGAGGAGGGATGGGAGTGTTAGTTCATGCTGGGAGACACAGAGATCTCCACCCTCATGGCTCCAGAATCTACTCTGGTTGTCTCTGAGCACCCCAACTTCCCCCTCTGTTACCCTCTTCCCTCCTGTGTGTGTGTGTGTGTGTGTGTATGTGTGTGTGTGTGTGTGGTGTATGTGTGTGTTGGATGCTTTGCCAGGTTGGGAAGGTTCGATCTGGATCTCCAACCTCTTCTGGATGCACCACTGCCAGAATACAATACACAATTACAGGGATGCAATACATCAGTGATCACTGAGGGAGGGATAGAAATCCTGTCTGAACAACAAAGCCGATGGCTGGCATGTAAACCTAGGATGGCCACCAGCAGCTCAGGATGGATGCAAGCAGCCGATAGCAGACAGACAATCCGGCATTCCGCCCTCTCCCAGCCACAGTGGGCCTTGACCTCTTACTAGGTCTCCCTTCCAGATTCCAAGGCCTCAGCTCTTTCCTCTCCTTTCTGGCGTAGCTGCCATTGCACCATCCCTTGTGACTGTCTCCCTGATAACCTGCCCCTAGAGCCAGGGACTCAGTTTCCTCAGCTGCTTCTCTGTGTTACTTTGCAAAGGATTGTCTGCTGGGCAGGGTGGGGAACATGGAAGGAAACAAAGATCTCACAAGACAAGGGACTGCAGCCTTTCTCCAGGGTGAGAACAGCCATTGCTGTCTTTTCTTTCTGTCCCCTTGCCAAGGGATGTCCTACTGTCCTCTGGCTTCTCCTTCATTCAAGATGGCCTGAGAACACACCCCAAGCTGCATGGGAGATAAAACTAAGGCTCACACTGGAGCCCTTTGTCTCCAGGGCTTGGAGACAAGCTTGGGAACAGCTTCCTGCCTGGGTGACAGTCTCTGTGGTACATACCAAGGATGACTCCCTCAACCCCTGCTCTCTCTCCAGAGTTTTGAAGCCTGGCATTCACATTCAGAAGTTGTAAACCTCTAAAACTGCTTTATGATTTGGGTTTGTGTCCACACTTTTCCTGGAAAGTTTTCTTGGCCTTCACCATTCCCCAGGCCTTTAGGCTTATGAAGTTCACCCAGGCCTATGAGGACGAAATGAAGGCAGAATGAGTAGAGAGGCTGTTTCGGTCTTCTTTTTAAAGAATTTTTCCTTTAAGATTTTTTTTTCTTGAGACAGTGCCTCACTAAGGAGCCTTGACTGGCCTGGAACTTGCTATGTAGACCAGGTACCTCCCAAGTGTTGGCAATAAAGGCATGTATCACCACACCGACCCATTCCTCCTTTTTTAAAATGGGGTCTCACCATGCATCCCTGGATGGCCAGGAACTCACTATGTAGACAAGGCTTGCCTAGAACTCACAGAGATTCTCCTGCCTCTGCCTCTGCCTGGCCCTTAAGAATTTTTATTTATGTGTACGTGTATGTGTGTGTATGTGTGAATGTATGCCACATGTGTGCAGGTTCCCTAAGAGGCCAGAATAAAGTATCAGATCCCCTGGAGCTGGAGTCACAGGCAGTTGTGAGCCACTGGATATGGGTTCTGGAACCCAAACTTGGGTTCCAGTCCCAGAGCATGGGGTTTGCTTTATCTCCTTACTCCCTGGCTCACATCTTCTCTCTGGGTGGATAGATTCTTTTTCTGTGGCCAAACAGCTTCAGACAAGTTGATCACACAGAACTCACCACCCAGATCACAGCATAAGCACAGGGCACAGCTCAGACTAGGGACAGGCCACAGGGCAGGAACCACAGCTCAGACTGGGGACAGGCCACAGTGCAGGGACCAAATACTGCCATCATTGGAGCAGACCCAGGGCAAGCAGCATGGGACCTGGGGACAGGCAAGTTGGTTTCCTTATTTGTGATAGGCCTAAGTCTCGGGATGCTTCCGAAAGCTTTGAACTTTCTAGTCCCACTGTGCACACAGACTGAGAGACCAGGAAACATGCAGGAGGCAGGGTAGTAAACACGGAGCCCCGGAGCCTGTGGAGGCTGTGAGCTCTGTTGAATCGCTTCATCTAATTGGCTACTTAATGCCCATTTTCCCTTCCTCACTTTCCCAATTCCTCTCCCTTCCCCATCACAGTATGCTACTTCAGAAAGTCTCTCGAAGGAATTTCAAGGACTGGTTGGGTCTCTGTGGAGTACATCACATTATCTCATTATGAGCTCGCCTGGTGATCGGATTCCGTTAGCTGACTCTCTTTATTAGCAGGCAAAGACAAACTTATGAAATACCTTTAAACCTGGATTTCCCTAACAATCTATCATTGGGGAACTGACAGCTCTCCTTCGCTTTCCTCTGCCAGAAAGAATTAAGATTGTTCCTAATTTAATTTCTCTTCCACATCAGAGGCGGATATTTGTGTCTCAGAGCAAACTTGTATTAAAGGCTCGGGATGAAGGCTTTGGATTGTGGCAGAGTTCCTCTGATGAGTGTCCTGTGTGCCTATGCACAGACAGGGCTGGTCTTGGCTGTCGGGAACCAGGCCAGAAGTTACAGATGCTGCCCGTGATGGAGCCACAGCCCTGCAGTCCTGCTAGGAACAGATATTACAGGAATTTCTCAATTCTTACCTTCTTGAAGGAAAGAATTCAGTTAAGAGATATGGTCAGTTTGAGAAGGAGTTCATTTAACAAAGCTAAGCAAAGCATAAAACACTCCCAAGAAAGACTGGAGTGGCTGCCCCAAAGCAGGGAGCAGCAGTCTGGTAGGTTCTAGGTTGTGGACCTTTAAAGATACCTTATGAATATTTATAAGATGAGTGGCATATTCATGGAGTAAGGTGACCCTTTCGTCATCACAAATCATGGTGGACTGGATCCCCCCTATAGGGTGTTTTTCCCATGATCCTCTAGAAAAGCCCACAGAGTGTATGTGGGGATAGCTGGGGAGGGTGCCAAAACCACAATGCAAGTGATGCTATAATGACCTCAGGTCTCACGAGGATGCAGACCCTTGGCTAGTGCACATGTGTTGGAGAATGCTGTGGTACCTTGGTTTCTGATAAAGTTCAAACAATCTAGCTGTCACTTCGAGGATGTTTAACCTCAGGGGTGCATTTGGACAGTCAAAAGACAAGATACCACAACACGCTGCAGCTTTTCCTTAGCTACCTTGTATATCACTCCCTGGCACACTCACAGGCTTTGGAGTGATCATGAAAGGGTCTTAGGGGTGATGCCATTTGCCTCCTTGTTTCTCTGGTTTTCTAGAAATAAGAATAACTTAGGCTGGCTCTTGGTGTGTATACTGAGTGATACCTGGTTGGTGGCCACAACATGATGTGATGGATGCTGCTAGTGTGGAACCAGAAACCCTAGCATATCTCCGGTCCCTGTGAGTACTGGTTGTTTCCAATCATAGCTGCCCTGCCCTGGAGAAGGAGCCTCCTCAGTCCAGTGTAAGCCTTCTGACTCCAGAGGCTAGCCATAGGCATCCTGCCTCTGTCCCCTTTCCCTAAGCCAATGGTCAATAACTGATGGACAAGGGGGTTACAAAGACCAGTCCCTGCGCCTGGAGGTAGGGCTGGCTTTGTGGTAGAACTCCTCAGCTCCCAGGGGAACCAGGCTAAAGCTACTCTCGAGTCAAGACCACATTCTTGATGTAGTCTCTCACCCTGAAAGCACTTCTCTGTGGCACTTTCAAAAAGTTCTGGCTTCTTGGGTGGGGCTGCAGCTGGGCTGTCATACATGGCCTCCCCATGGACAATCAAGACTGGTGGACCCCTGTGGTCAGCCTCTGAGTAGTAGCCAACCTGAGTCCCTCTTCCACTGAAAAGCTCAGCTGAGAGTGTCTGCGGGGCAGTGACTGCCCGGGTGCCCCCTCAGCTGTGGAGCACTTGAACCACTCTCAGAAACTGCTCTGGGCATGACCTCTTAGAGCCACAGTGCCCCAGCCAAAGCCTGACCGGCCAAGCACATCACATCCCCTCCAGTCGTCTGCACTGAGATTGGGTGACTGCAGAGAGGGGGGAAGAACTGTGTTGGAAAATCCTATTATCTTGCCGGCCCCCATTGATAGCCCATGCATGAAACCAATTTACAAGGAGCGAGTCAAAAGCCTCCGAGGACAGCCTGCTCTCCCGGGAGCCCAGCAATCACCCTGCCCACGGTCCTCAGGAGCCGGAATGCCATTCGGCCCCACGTCCACAGAGCAGCTTCGCTTGCGCTAGAGCTGTCACTCAGGGCCTGGGGCTGACCGGCCCCCGCGTTGAAGAACGCAGGGAGAATTTATTACAGTGAGAAGACAGAAACACTCAGAATCCAGCATGATTATTTTCAGATCTCTGTTTTGCTGATGGATTGAACCAGCGAGAATGAGACGCTTTGGACTGTGGGGGTTTTCTGAAGGTCACAGTCTTTGTCCATCTTCTGTCACCGGGTGCAGGCAATGGCACGGTGGCTTGGATCATGTTTGTGATGGGGCAAGGTCCTTAACCTTTCCGAACTTTCACTTGCTTCTCAGTGAAAATAAAATGGCTTTTGGAACTAATGTGAGGATTGAATGAGAGAACATGACAAATATCTTGCATGCAGTAGGTACTCAACAAACCCTGTTGTTCATCTCAACCCCACTGGTGTTTCTGAGGACCCAGGTAAGGAGGTTTTTCTCCTTACTTGCTGTTGGTTTTTCTTTGTAGACTGTTCTACTGTGTCTTACCTGTGGGATATCAAGGAAGTTCTTTCATCTAGCCACTGGGTCCCTTGCTCAAAAAGAACTCATTAATTCCCTTGGTCTAAGAGAATGCTAGTTGGGCCAGGCACTAAGTGTTTTACATGCAGTTAACAGTTTAAGCCTCACTATGACCCTAGGTTCTGAGTGCAGTGATTCCCATTCTACAGGTGAAAAACAGAGGAACAGAGATGGCTCAGTCACAGAGCTGGAAAGTGGAAATGGTGGGAAGATGTAGACAACTGATCACAGAGGAACCCTGTAAAGATGCTTCTCCCAGAGTCTATCTGCTGACATCCCCACTTTTTAGAACCACACTGGGGTGCTCTCTGCCATGCTTCACCTCAGGAAATTTTCCATGGAGAGCTGGCTCCACCCTTTCTTCATACCCTCTCCTCCTCAGTCAGATTTGAGCAGAAATTGGGCCAGCTCATTTTGACCTTAGCCCCTCCCCTATATGTCCTGATGGGCTAGAGAAAACCTTAAGATAAGGCAGGCCCGGGTCTAAGTCTCACCTCCCTGCTCCAAGTTGAGGCCCTGTGCATTAGGTAAGCCCATCCAATAGGTTATAGCCTTCCTTCCCAGAGCTCATAGATGTCTCCTCCTCATCAGAGGGGGACACTCAAGGCAACTACAGTGGTATTTCTGCAGCCTCTAGGGACAGGGTTCTGGATGGAAGTGGCTTCTAGACTTCTTGACAAGGATTCTGGGAGTCACACAGATGAACAGCAGAGGAACATGTGGGCTCCATATTCGAGTCAAGGGTTGCAGGCACAAGACCCAAATGTTCTGTTGAAAGGATTCCGTGTGTAAAATGCAGGATCTAAAATAGCTCTCTTTAATGTTAGCTCTGTCTACAGCCAGACTCAAGACTGGCTTAGCTGTGTGAATAAAGAAGTCACAGAGTGGGCTAAAGAGATGGCTTAGCAGTTAAGAGCACTGAGTGCTCCTGCAGAGGACTCGGGTTCAGTTCTCAGCACCCACATAGTGGCTAACAACCGCCTGTAACTCCAGTTCCAGGGGATCCAACATCCACTTCTGACTTCCATGGACATTGCATGACGTGGGAGCATTTACATACATGCAGGCAATACATTCATGCACACAAAATAAAAATAATAAATAAAATAATTTCTTTTTAATGAAAAAGGAAGCCACAGAATTCAGTGCCTCAAAAATCAATTTTGTACCCCTCCTACACCCCTGATTTGACCAATCTTTGCCAGTTTGGTCAACAAATCTATGCCAGGCAAAGAGAAAGCAGAATGGAGGAGGGATTGGGGTCCAAGGGTAGATTTGGCTATGAAGGCCACACTGCCTTTGGAGTCAAGATGCTCTGCTGCCCCCAGGTGAGCGGAGACACAAGCCACAAGCTTGTGAGAAGCCCTGCTAGTCTGGCTGGTCAGATAACTGAGCCATTTCTGCTGGGCCTCCCAAGAGCTGCCCACTCAGCACTATGGCATCCTTGGACACTAGCACATCCCTCTTGTCCTGGAGGGTACGCTCCAGAGTGTTGGCACTGGTTCCACACTGTCCAAACCTTACCTACCTGTGAGGATCAAGAATGGAGAGCCTTCAGGAACATGGGAAAGAACACAGGCTATCTGCAAGCTCAGGGCTTGCATAACCCCTGCTCCAGAATCCAGAGAACCAGGAACTGGCCTGGAAATGTGTCCTCTTCCACAGAAGACAAGACCATGGCATCTGTGAGTGACAGATGCTTCCAAAGGGATTCTGCATCCTTTTGTGACCAGGTGAGTTTTCATTAGTTCCTCTCCTATTGTGCTACCATACCACTTTGATTTCTACCCAAGGTTCTCCAGCATTGCCTTCACCCTGGCTTCAGACCAGCAGGACATGATCCGCAGATAGCAGGATAGATGCTGAGCTCATCAGTAGAGGAGTTTGTTGGGCCTGGTGAGCTTCCAGGAAACATGGAGAGCCGTCTAAACCAGGCAAAATGTATTGTGCTTTGAAAAGAATCAACCAGGCAGGCAGACAAGGTGCTACCTACATGTGCGACAGCACTGCAGACAAGCAAGAGCCTCCTTTAGAAGTCAGTTGGAGACCTTCCTGCCTCCAGGGCTTAGCTTTGAAGCAGAAGAGCAGAGATCACAGAACATAGCAGAGTTGAGTGGGGCCATGGGACCTGGTGGACTGAGTTTAGAGATCATAGTTCAGGAAGAGCTACAGTTTCTTCCACCTAGACAGACCCACAGGTGCACCCATGGTCTCTCAGCCCAGCTTCCCCTCAATGCTGATGCCCCAGTGGGGTTCATCTGGGCTTTTAGATACTATTCAGGCTCGGTTCCCAGCCCCAAAATTCTCATTGGAAAGGAATGTGGAGGTTATTATTATTATTATTATTATTATTATTATTTATTTTTAGTGAGGATCTTGTATCATTGTGATTCCCAAACTGGTCTCAAACTCACAATCCTCCTGTCTCAGCTTCCCAAGTGTTAGGATTCCAGGTGTGTACCACCACGCCTCGCTCTCTGAGTTTGTCTCCAGAGTTCCCCAGGTGACGTTCATGCACAATCAAGTCTGAGAACCATTGGCATGAGTCCATGCACATGACTAGCCCCTGATCTGCATTCTGGCTCTGTAACCAGCCAGATGGTCCATGTCATGTCAAAAGTTGTATTTAGTTTCCTCAAATAGTTTAATAAGCCTTAATTCGAAAGTAAATATTATAAGATTGTTTCAGAAGACAATGAGAAGCTCAGCAAAGAATAATAAGTGTAGCAGAAAAGTAATTGTACAATAATTGAGCATAGAATTAATTATACCAAGTGAAGAAGCCATGTCTGTAGAGTCCTGGTGTCGCTGTGTGTTAAAGGTCAGTTGATCAATGATTGGAAGTAAATTACCACTCTGTATCCTTGAGGCATTGAAAAACCACAGGCTCTTTATACACTTTCCACTTTGAACAATTAAAGATTCATAGCAAGTTATCAAAACAGTACAGAGAGGTCCCCTGTTCCCTTCACCCAGTGTCGCAGTAATATTTTATATTATTACATACAATATCAAAATTAAGAAGTTAGCAATGATACTACCATCCGCAGCCCTTATGGAAACTGGACGTTTTATCACCATCATTTCCTTGATTTTCATTCACTCACAATAACTTGCCGTGAGCCCTCGCCACAATGTTTATCCAAGCGTGGGCTATGGCCCATCTGTGTCAGAATCAGCGGGCAAACTCATTAAGCATATAAGCTGCTCCCCAGGTATGGTGGCACATACCAGTAATTCCAGCCCTGGGAAGGCTGAGGCGGGGGGATCTTGAGTTCCAGGCCAGTATAGGATGAAAAGAAAGTTCAAGGCTACTCTACGATACACAGAAAAATTGTGAGTCAAATAAAACAAAATTCAACAACAACAACAAAATAGCTGGGCATGGTGGTGCATGCTTGTAATCCCAGCACCCAGGAGGCAGAGACAGGAGGACTGCCAGAAGTTCAAGGCCAGTCCAGTCTACATGGTGAGACCCTGCCTCAAAAACAACCCCCTCAGAAAAACAAATTCCTGATCCCTTATCCCAGAAGTTCTGAATGAGCCCTCAGGAGGAGGAGCTGGGAGCTGGGGAATTTTCATTTTATCAAATTTTCCAGATTATTGATATATTTGCAACAGCCGGAAAGCCATTAAACTTTCCTGCTGCATTATGGTACGGCACACCTCAGAGAGGCTGGGTACTGTCCTCTCAGGGTGGTCAGTAAAGACAGGATCTGGAATACAACTGAAAATTAATGCTGTAAGAACATGGGGATGGGGTGGTATCTAATTGCCTGGGTGAATGGGAAGAGTTTCAGAGATTGAGAGTATTGAGAGTGTTTAAGTTGGGTTTTGACTTATCAGTAGGAACAAGGAAATACACTTCAGACATCACTTTAGCATACCGCCTCCTACCTTTGAAACAGAATTTCTGAATTTTTTTTTAATGGTGGAGAGTATCGCTCACCTATGGGACCACAAGTCCTGTAAACCAAAGTCCTCAACAAATGTTTGATGAATGAACATGTGAGAAATGTGGCTGACTGCTACATGAAGCAGGAATGGAAGAATGATGGGTGAGTACTGGCTGCCTGGGTAAACCTGCCTAGATCCAATGTAGGCAGGAACAGCGGAACTGGGAGAGGCTGGGCTCCCGGTTATAAAGGCGCCAGCAGTCCTGTCCAAGGTTCTCATGGGGAGGAGCCTAGGCCTTTGTGGGAAAATGCTGGAGGGCTATGTATACAACACTTCCATCTTCCTGTAAGCTAAGCCCGACACTTCAAGGCTCCACAGAGCCAGCTGACTCTGAGTTTGAGTTAAGTGGCCTTCACCCTGAAGAGAAAAAAAATCAAAAGGCATTCTCTCTGCAAGTACTCTCCTGTTCCCTTAATAAGTATATTAATTTTAAATGCCAAAGACAGAATCGTAAACTCTCCTTCTTGGAGGATTATGGCCAGATCCCTGCTTGTTGAAAGGACCTGAGCCAAGCCCACGGCTACATTTGCTGCAGAGAGGGTGGAAGTGGGCTGAACCAGAGGTTAGAACAGAGGCTTTCTGTTTACCCATCACTTCCTGCCTCTCTCTCACTGGGACAAGGGAGGTGTGAGGACCAGAGTAGACAATCCCAGAAGTTTCCCCAACTCACTTTTCTCTTTGAAGTTCAAGGAAGTTGAACCCTCTGATCTGTCTAAGACTACTTACTCATCAATAAAATTGGGATAAACTCTGTATCACAATGGGCTATGTAGTTATGTGGATGCAGGGTGTGTCTGCCCAGAGGCAGAGGAATGGCTAGGAAGGGGCCTCTTATTAGGAGTCCTATCTGTGGTCTTTCTGCCGCCTGTAACATAGCCACCCTGGGGCACTTTTACAAGATGTAGCTGCTAAACCCTCATCTACAGTCCTGTTGAGTTGGAGAAGCCCCAAACCTTCCTATTGGTATTTCTCAAGTAGTCACACTGAAGTGTGCTGCTGTAAGGAAACTTTCTCCCCAGGGCTGCATTTTAAACAGTCTCAGTTGAGGAGGTGGCTGAGGTTCCAAGCATGGAAGTTGAACACTCTAATCTCTCTAATCTGGGGATATATATATATCTATCCATGTATCTCAATGGGCTATGTAGGTATTAAGGGAAATTCTAAGCTCAGTGCCTGGTTCCTAGGAGTTCCCTAAAGTTAGCGAAGTTTGGGCCAGACATAGAAAGTGCTGGTCCCTCATGGCTGTTGGAAGGCCTAAAAGAAGTCAAATACACTCAAAGAAATTTCTGTTGTGGCCCCATGAAACTTGTAACCTACATTACATATGTTTTCATTTTCCCAGTCGGGCTCATTTGTAGATTCTGTTCTATAAGTGTATACAACAGCACAGAGCCTTTAGGCCAAATCTGTCCCACTTGACCCCGAGCTGCCCACTTGACATTTTTAATTAAACGTTTTGTTTTTCTTAATGATCTCGCATGCTTAGTCTGGTAAGACCTTATTCCCTGCTGGTTGAGTGTGAGAAGCATTGATGAAATGTGAAAAGCTGAGTAGTCTCCCTGACAGCTGGTCTCTTCCGTCCTCAGAGCGGGTTGCACTCTGAGACATGTGTGTTGCCCACTGTGGTTGGGCAGAGGCCACTGTATTTTTCTTCATTCTTGGTCCTTCCAGTGGCTGGGTGGTGGACACTTGCCCAAGAGACTCATTCAAATGCTTTCACACTCCCTTAGAGGCCCAATGTGTTGGACACCCATGACTCATTATTACATTATTAATTTTTTGAATAATTCTGAACACAGAGAACTGCAAGTGGCGGGGGGGGGGGTGTAACAATTTTTT
>NW_008360328.1:1308576-1362190 GCF_000622305.1 Nannospalax galili
GTTCTAGAACATGTAGACCTTCAGACTCAACTGGGACAGAAAGATGGCTTAAGCAGATACCAGGTGGAGTTTGTGCTCACTTCCCCTGGGTGACATACCCTCAGCTCAGTCATACTCTCATTTTTTAGAATTGTAGAGATATTTGGTAAAAATTAAATAACAGCTTCTGGAGCAATTCACACATTTGGATGAACATGAAGTTTTAAGTTTGGGGGTCATTGTTTGGGGACCAAAGACAAGGACATTTGGCATTCTGAGATGCCAAAGTGTACCACTGTGACTCTGGTAGAGTCCTCAGACTGTGTGGGCTGAGATGTGTTGTTCTAAAGCCCACCTTTGGACAACAGCCCATTGTAGGAAAGGACCTTCCTACAGGCAGAGGTGGTAATGATGTGTGCACTGGCTAAACACATTCTGCAGTTCTTTTAAATAATTTTAGGCACTAACAAAGACTATTCTCAGATCAAACCTGATCGATGACAAGCACCAGGCCTCTAACCATGCACTTCAGTAGGAATGAAATTAATGAACGGTGCAGTACAAGGCTAAAAATCTATACTTTTAAATATACTTCACCATTGTTATTCATCAAAACTACATTCAGTGCATGCTTATCTACCTTCAATCACAACTGAAAAACTGGGGTGCCTGGGCTCATGTGCTTCCAGTGAGCAGATGGCTCTGTTCCCTGAGCCGAGCAGTGCTAAGCTTGAGGAGAGACAGCCGTCATAAAATGAGGCTGAGATGACTTTTTCCCAAACCTGGCAGAATGTGATCCCCAGGCCATGGAGGACAGACTGTGAAGCCCTGTCTGCAAAACAGCAGGGGGAATAAGTCACTGTCTGGGACAGAGATGGCTCATTGTCATGCTTAGCAACGGCCATCATGTTTGTCGAGCTGGCCACAGCTACCCCTTCCTCTCCAACCCTCTCAGTGTGGTTCTCTGTCTCGTGGCTCTACACCTTTTCTTCCCCCTTGGTGCCCTCCAGCCTTATGTTTCTGGTCTCCACTGTTGTCAGAATGTTTGCCTCTTTATTTATTTATTTTATCTGTATGAGTGTATTGCCTGCATGTATGTACTGCATGTATGTAACTGCACCAGTGTCATGCAATGTCTGCAGAGGTCAGAAGAGGGCTTCAGATCCCCTGAAACTGGAGTTATAGATGGTTGTTAAGCTACCATGTGGGTGCTGGGAATCTAACCCAGGTCCCCTGCAAGAGCAGCCAGTGCTCTTAACCTCTGAGCCATTTCCCAGCCCTGAGCATCTGCCTCTTATCTCAGCAGTTCCCTGTCTTTGGCTCATCCCCCGTAGTCTTTACTGCTTTCCTCTGTTCCTCTTCTCT
The DNA here is from genome assembly GCF_000622305.1 of Nannospalax galili. Classification (NCBI taxonomy): domain Eukaryota; kingdom Metazoa; phylum Chordata; class Mammalia; order Rodentia; family Spalacidae; genus Nannospalax; species Nannospalax galili. The sequence goes on from NW_008360328.1 coordinate 1,309,921, forward strand.
GAGGTGTTTCTTGTATATTCATTGTCTAAAGATTTTTCTGTTACTGTGTCAAAGGTAGATAGATGGATAGATGGATGGATAGATGGGTGGATAAACAGACCAGGTAGATGAGGTTAGAGTCAAAAGTTTAATTTATGCATAAAGTGTGCCCCAAAGAAGCCAAACCTGGAATGATCCACATCCAGGTACTCGTTTGGTATTGTAGGAGGGCGTTGCCCACACCGTGCTTCTTATGTGGTCCCAAATGACTAGGAAGAGGGAAGCAGGACCCAGAAGTCTAGCTAGAGCCCACAGTTTATAACACAGGTGGAACCACTTTGATATTTCCTTTTTTATGTTTATAATTAAAGTGTTTCGTGCTTCTCCAGAATGTGTACCTACTTGTGTTAACAGAATCCTTTGCTCCTAAGTCTGGGGAACTCATGTACCACTTACCATAGCACCAATTTGGCTATGGGCCAGAGTTCCTTAGTTGAGACACAGAGCCATCCTCTATCACCATTAATTTTTATCAGTAATAAGTCCAGCTCCATGAAGCCAGGGAAGAAGCTGAGGCTTGTGAGAGGTAAATGCCTTTTCTGAGATCACTTGGGGCTTAAATTAAACACTTTTTCCCAATCCCTATGTCTCCCCTCCCATTTTGTTGATGTCTCTTGTCTTTAATGCTGGCCTGTAGCTCTATCACCAGCAGAGGCAGCTTGAGACGGGGAGGTTGCACAGGGCATTCGGTCTCAGAGAATGCAGATGGCAAGGCCCTAATTTCACTCCCGTGTTCCCGCAGCACCAATGATGGCACACAGCTGTCCTTTTGCAGGACAGCAGTGAGGAGCTCAGAGGGGCAGAGCCCCCGTTCCTTCTCATACAGGGATAATTGAACTGTGGATTTGGCTGCTGCCTCCAAGAAGTATGGTGCTCTGTGTTAGGGGTGGGGTTGGCAAGTTCAGTGCCCTCAGCAGGGATGGGCAGCACTGGGAGATGTGCCTGCCCTGGACTACTAGGAGCAGAACATAACTCCTGCCAGGCTTCTACTTCTATAGGGGCAGAGATGGGTATCAGCTACAGCAAAAGCAGCTCCAAAGATGAGGAGGGTGGTGGTTGGGCCCTCTGGGTCAACCTCCAGAGAGCAATACCCAAAGGGTCAGAATAACTTGCTATCAGGCAACAAGGAAAATCTCAAGGCCAGATCTGGGGTTCTCCCTGGCTTTGAGAGAGCCCCCTGAGAGCAGGGGGTCTGCTCTCAGTAACCTTGAAGTCCTGGTTGTGTCCAGGAGGGCTCTTGGATGATACCATCTCCTTGATGGGGATCGCCTGCCCCTCATGGTTTTCCATGGAGACCTCTGTCCAGTTCTCAGACTTCCCTGAAACTCACTGTCATCCCTCCTCCTGTCTCTGACCCTCAGCCACCCCACTGTGACTCTCTGTTCTCCCTCATCGGTGCTGGCTGTAGCTTCTGCCTAGAACCGCTTCCCTGCTGTGACTGCCTGGCTCAGTCCCACTTACCCTGCTTCAGCTGCAGTGTCCCGGTCTCTTTGGTCATCCCACTCCACACTTCCATGGCCTTCCATGTTTCTCTCAGGTCATGGCTGATAGCCCTATTCTATCTTATCATTAAACTTGGAGCTATTGAAGGCCTCTTTTGCTCCTGTACCATATGGGAGGTGCCAAGTAAATCACGTTTGAATAAATAAATAGCCAAGACTTGCTACCATGTAGGATTTGGCCAAGCAAGAATAATGAGAGTCTGCCAAGAGTAACAATAATGGCTACCACATATTGCCTGCAAACTAGATGCCAGGCACAGTGATAGGCAGCTGACATATATTAGCTCAGTTAATCCTCAGCACAGGCCTGAATGATCTGTCATTTTCGTTGAGCTGTGGTTTGCTCAAGGTTATCAGGGTAGATGGGGGTGGGTGGGTAGCTGATTGAAGACGTAAGTAGAGATGCATGTAAAGGAAAACCTGTGCCTAATCAACAACTTAGGCCAGTGAGAAGTGACTTCCAGGCAGGAGCCTTTTGGCCCTGGATGTCCCATACTATAGGCCATACAATCGTCTTCAGCCACCTCAGGGCAAGGTCTGGACCCCATCAGGTGCTGAGCCAGCTTATAAGCATCACCCTAGGAGCCCAGTGATGACTGAAGTGCCCAGTACCCCCTCCTCCCTCTTCTGTGTTCCCACAAGTTCCCACCTCATTCCACTAGCTGAAGACAAGCTACTTGTCTGTGTGACAAGGAAGCAATGTGTCAGCAAGCTTCTTCCTCCCAGCCTGAGCGAGGCTGGCCTGGTCCTGTCCGCAGGAGCCCTGATGATGATGGATGAGCATTTCAAAGTCAGTCCACACTCTCCTGGGGAGTGTGGTTGCCAGCTCTGATCCCCAGCCCACGTGGATGCATCATCTGGGCTGAACCCTGTCTGAGGCAGTCCTTGGAGAAGCAAGCCAGGGAGGTAGGGTGTCACAATCTCATTCCTTGTGAACAAAGTCAAGTTGGAACATTGCGTTCATCAGGGGCATCACTGACGCAGTTGTTTCCTTTCTGCCCACAGCCTCTTGGAGGCGCCTCAGCAGCAGGGCTGAGCCAGATCCAATGGTACATGCCAATAAAGGGGATGTGATGGCCCAGACAATCTGAAACAGCAGGTAATCATTCATTCTGACTCCACTCACGTGACATGTGTGTGGTTTTCTCTGGACATGGGCCTCTCCTTAATATTTACCAAACTCCAGGGAAGCCATACTCAGCAAAAGGTGAGAAACCACCATCCTGCCCCAGACCTGTCACCTTGCTTTGCAGTCTACTCTGTGATATAGAGGCCCTGCCATCAGGAGGGGAGGAGAGAAAGATAAAGCTGGGATGGGTGGTTAGTTGTCCAACAGTCACCCCTTTGTCCCCTGGAGTTTCATTAAGGGGCTGAGCGGAGGCCAATGTGACAATTCCTTACACATTGTGTGTTGGGTATACCCCAACATACCTCTAGTACCATGTGTCTGCACCCTGGAAGTATCAGATATGTTACCAATAGTATCATCTGGCCTCCTTGACTTTGAGCTAAACTCAGCCAGCATAGATGCCGGCAGGACAGCCAAGGGCAGGAGGGAGAGGCTACTTGTTTCCCTGCTTCCCTCTCTGCTTGCCCATAGTTTGAGTGGGAGAAATCCTCTATTGAAGGCTACAGTCCTGCCCAGCAGACCTGGCTCTCTCAAAGTTCTGAAAATGCCTCTTTCACCATGCCTCCTTGACTCAAGATGCATCTTCCTCATCGGTGGCTCCTGTGCTCTGCCTGTGCCTTTGGATAGTCTCTTCCACTCTCTCCAGGCACCTTTTGGAGCATGCCTTCTGTGTCTTCCAGTATCCTTCCCAAGGGGCATGGTGTCAAATGTAGCTGCAGATTCACCAAGAGAGCAAAACAGGCTCTGTGGTCTCCAGCCTCCAGTTCTCAGCTAGGGAAGAAAAAGATGAAGAGGAGAGCTAAGATTCCCTTCTCCTGTTCTCCCTAGGCCAGTGGAGGAAGCTTCAAGAAAGTCACTTACTGAAAGAGGATGTTGCAAACAGAGGGAAAATAGCCCTTGCCCTTCCTTCATCCCCTTGCTAGAAGTTCAAGCTGTGGAAAGTAGAGACCTGGCCCAATTCTACTAGTGTAGTCTCTAGATCACTAGAAAAGCTCCCTGAGGGGCTGGAGAGTTAGATCAATTGGTAAAGACCTGAGTTTTATCCCCCAGCACATATACACACACAAAAAAAATCTAGGCATAGTGGCACACACTTGTAATTCCAGCACTGGGGAGGCGGAGCCTGGTGGATCATGGGCTTGCTGGCTAACCAGCCTAGACTAATTAGTGAAACTCAAAGCAATAAAAGGTCCTGTCTCGAAAATAAGGTGCATGGCTCCTGAGGAATGACATTAGAGGTTGACTTCTGGGCCATTTGAAGTTGGCTAGGTTTAATCTGTATCCAAAGATGCCACCAGTTCAAGAACTGGCCAGGACAGATCAACAAGGCTATATGAGTCACTCTTGAGGTGATGATAAGGAGATAATAGGAAACCATTACCCTGTCAGGAAACTATTAGTGGAGGCTCCCCAGGTGACATTTCTAAGAATCCACAAAATCTCCCTGCAGGAGAAAAAACTGTGTTTGTACATCTCCCAGGCCATTCCATAGCCACAGAGGACCAGCAACAGCTTGAACCAAGTCAAAAGATCTTCCTCTGGCCTGACTCTGGGACAGTAAGAGCATGAAGCAGAGTAAAAGCCAGGAGGAAGAGCAATGAGTAATGAGTAAGCTGACCCCTTCCTGCTCCAAGGGGTCCAGCACCAGCACGGGCTGGGTCTGGGGTCTGGGGCACCAGGAGACGCTTCTCATTGGATGAGAGACTTAAATTCTGATCTAGGTTGAATTTGCCTTTCTTCTTAAAATGACACATAGTAATTGTACATGTTTATGGATAGTGTGAAATTTCAATACATGTGTATCACTTGTAATGATTAGACCTGTGTAAGTAGTAGATCTATCACCTCTGACATTTATTGTTTCTTTGTGATGGGAACACTCAGAATCGTCTCTACTAGCTATTTGGAAATATCCAATTAATTGTCAACTACAGTCATCCTACTGTGACACAGAACATCAGAAGTTATTCTACTGTCTAACTCCACCTGTGAACCATCCTCTTTGTCCCTACATCTGTGCCTGTGAGATCAGCCTTTTTCAGTTACAAATATAAGTGAAAACATGCTATATTTGTCCTTGAACTGAACTTTAATAATTGGAAGGGCAAACCCCAGACAATACTAGAGTGACTGGAAGGTTAGAAGATCTTCATCCTGTGAGTTGGGGGTGAGGAGGCCACGGTGGAGAGCAGGTGTGAGTAGTGGTCACAGTAATGAGCGAGGGGAAAAGGCCGTTTCCTTATTTTGCCCCCACTGACCCAGCTATTTAATGTATTGGCTTTGAATTCATCTAAGTCTTTAGAATTCTGCAAAACTACAGATACAATAAAAATACAAAAGCAGAATAATATACAGGATAGAAACAAGTGGAGCAGGTCACAGTGATGTCAAAAGAAATAAAACACTGGAAGAGAACTGGCAGGTCACAGGCTATCCCTAGGTCACAGGTGAGTACACTATGGATGGAGTCCACGTTCACTGCCGTATCCCTGCCAGCTTCTCCTGAGCAGGGACTGTGCTCAGCACTGACTGTCAAGGGAATCTGTGTGTCTTGGACAGAGATGCAGAACCAAAGTGGGTAAGTCACTTGCTTCAGGAGCTCATATTGTAGTGGGACATTTGGTTATACTCAGCTCATTATGATCCCCTAAGTGGTCAACTCCTGAGGTTAGAATTTATTGAAGATTGCCTCATACATTTACTGAGCATCTATGTTGGCCACTGGTAAACTCAAAATGTTCCAGGTCACATAGCTCTGGACCATGCTCATGATCTGGGCTCAAGGCCGGCATACAATAAGGACTAAATTCTAGGGCTGGGGTGATGGCTCAGTGGATAAAGTGCTTGCTGTGCAAACATAAGGGTATGAGTTCAGTACCGATGGAGAAGTCATGTGCGGCAGCGTGTGCCTATAATCCCAGAGCTAGGGAGTGGAGACCAGTGGCTTCCAGGGGGTTTGCTGGCCAGTCAGTCTAGCTGAAATTGTGAGCTCCAGGATCAGTAAGAAACCCTGTTTCAAAAAATAAGTTGGAGAAGTGATTGAAGAAAATGTTAAATGTCAACCTCTAGCCTCTACATACATACATATGGGCGAGCACACTCACCAGGCCCTCTTGTGGAGGGCACGGGGTCTGCTTTGCTCTGGGCTGGCTTCATGTACCTCTTAGAGGTTTATTTTCTAAACATCTATGGAACTCCTATTGTGTGCTATGTACGGAGGAATATAGCAACAAATAAGATCCCATGCTTAGCTTTGAAGAACTTGATATCATCGTAGCAGAGATGGGCCAGTAAGCCACTGAGAGCAGTAACGTGTTTTAGAAGCAAGAATACTAGAAGTCAGGTGCAGTGGAGGTTAGTGAACAGTGGTAGTTTGACCCTTGACTGGGGAGCCAGGGAAGGCTTTCCATGGAAACTGCTGAAGTAGAGGAGGCCTCTCCAGGCTGAAGGAGCAGCTGGAGGCAACACCAGAGGCTTGCCTGGAGCAATAGGCCACAGATCTTCTTAGTGGCCAATGCCAAGAAGTTTGGGCATTAACTTTTAGGGAACTACCAAAAGGTTTTAACTGGGGCAGTGCTGCCAGCGATTTGCACTGGGGCAGGATATAAACTCAAAGGATGAGTTGAGTGTGGATTGTCAAGACCAGGCAGGACAGTATGGAAATAACCCCAGCAGGGCGTGATATGGCATTGAGATACAGAGGTTAGGCCAGATGCCAGAGGTTCTGGGAGGAAGAATTAGGCAGCATGGACAGATGGGCTGGGAGGCACAGAGGGAGAAGCCTAAGTTGGCCCTCAGGGCTCTGGATTGAGCTGAGTGAATGGTGGATGGATAGAAGTCTCATATCAGCTGGCTCAGATCTGACCACAGTCCTAGGCAGGAATGCCCCCAGGCCTGGGTGGGAGATACCAGGATGATGCACTCCACCCCAGCCAAGCAGAGCCCCCACCACCACCCCCGTGCCTAGAAAGAATATCTGTGTCCCAAACTAAGCATCATACAAGTCCCCTGCTCAGCTCAGCTTGGCTCCATCAGCAGGCCTAGAAGCTGCAGCAGAGTGCCACCAAAATCGCATTTTCCTCTTTGAAATCAGCCTTTGCAAACAGAGCATTCTTAATTGAGTAGCTGTTTAGATCTGTGTATCTCTTGTAAGGTGCACAGCTCCCTGTGGTGACATCTTAATGGCCAGGGGCATAAGGAGGAAGGTAAATATTCTTTACCTTAACTGCAGCCCAGAAATTCTCCTTGTTTGTCAGATATGATTACCTGCTACTCTTCTGGTCCCATTGTTATTCGGGTCCTCACTTGTCACAGTCACGCCCCTTTGGATGCTCATGCCTTGCTTTCTCTCTGGCTCTCTCTCCCTCTGGTGGCACCTGACTGGCTAGTAATTTATGTATGACAATATGAGACTAATTCGGTTATTATGTCAAAGGGAAATTGAATCTGGGGTTTTAGTGCCGCATCTGGGAGAAATCTTCCAATGAATCTAGAGTGGAGAAAAAAGCCTCAGAGTTCGATTCATCCGCTTGTCACCCTGTCGGTAAGATTAAGTCATTATAGAGGGCTAAGCCAGGCCAGGAATGGGACCATAGAGGAAGGAGATAAAGGGGATGAGGAAGGGGTGGGAGCGGTAAAGGGAAGGGGACCAGGGCAAGACTGGGCTGGGGATGGGGGAAAGATGGCCTGGCGAAGGGAAGGACTCCCTGCCACTGTGCTCTGGGGACTACCCTGTTTACCCACAAGGCAGTCCGAGCAGTGTGGCAGCCAAGGGACAGATGGACAAAGAGGAAGTTCAGTGGGAGGACATTTATGCAAACAGTAGCATGTCTCTGCTCCTGGGTGTCTTAAATACTGTGAGTTAAATCTGGCTTTCCTGTCTAATGTGGGACTGGAGGATTCTGCTGGCTGCCAGGGGAGCTGGAAGCATTTCTGCTGGGTACCTAGGCTCAGGCAAGGTAGCTCCTGGGCACCACACAGCAGGTGTGCTCAAGGTCACAGAGGTCCACAGAGGTGTGGTCCTGGTGTAGAAGGAAGTACCTCACATCCAAGGGATGATGCTTGCATTCACTCTGTTTGCTGAGGAAAGAGGAACTCCCTGGAACCAAGGTTAGGCTCGAGAAGTATGAGGAACAATTGGCATGGAATATAACCCCAAATCTCAGAATCTCTAAGAATATTTTATTAGGCTGTTCTGCCCTCCACAATACCCCAACTCTATTTACATTAGTCCAGTTGTTAATTAGATTTATCTTTTCAGTGACGATGGTGTCCCATCCCACCTCAGTGGAAACACGTCAAGCTTCCTTTCTCCCTTCATCCTCAAGGCTCTCTCATTCTTGGCATGCTCAGCCTTTAAGTCCCTTTTCTATCCATTGAAGCTTCCTTCCCCACAGGAGGGTCATGGGGAACTCTGCAAGGAAAGCTGCCCTGGCACCAGGAACGTGAGCCGCCATATTGGTTTCCTCTGGCTGCTTTGGTGCCTGGCTTTGAGTGTTTCTCTGAACATCAGCTTTTGCTTCTTATAAACTAGGACCACCCACTCACATGGGGAAACTGAATTGCATGGTTACCATGACTACAAGTTTCCCCTCAAGCCTCAGGGGCATCATTCTTGCCTCCAAGAGTACTCCAGCCAAGATTCTTCCAGCCCTAGGAGAAGATACTAGAGGTCATTTTGGTCATGCCCCTGCTTCTGGGCAGGATTCCAGGGAAAGGACGAGGTGAGCAACAAATTGAGGTCACCTCCACAGATTCTCCTCTTTCAACTTTCCTGGCTTATCTATGGAAAAAAACCACCACCACCACCACCACCAACAAAACAACTTTTTCTCCTTCAAGAAAAAGGAGGACATTCAAATGAGAATGAGAGTTCAAAATAATTCTCAGATTTTAAGTCCCATCAGTTTGACTGTTTCTTCCAACACCCACACATCAGCTTTGACCAGACACCCACCCACTTACCAGTACTTGTGCAAACGATATTGGCAGCTGCTGCTAACCCAAGCAGTGTCTTGGTTCTCCAAGTGGCTCTGTTACCAACCTCTCTCAGTTCTTTGTGTCCCTGGAGCTGAATTCTCTTTTGATGAGGGTCCTGGTGTCCTCAGATGCTGCAGCCCTGCATCTTTGTCCCACTGGGAGCAAGCAAGACAGCGTACCTACATCATGTTTAATACCATGCTTGTGTTAACTGGACTGCATCATTTCAGGGTGGTTATTGAGTAGATATTTAGAGCACTGGGTAAGTCTGTGGTGATAACGGAGAATCTGAGAAAAGCCAAGGAACAGATAGACTTGATGAGTGTCAGAAGAGGGTCTGTTGGGATTCTAGGCACACTGTGCCTTAACGATGAAGAGGAAAATCCATCACAGTTACTAGAGAGGGACCTACCTGCTCTGTTGTTATTAAAGCAGGCAGCCAGCATAGTGGGTGCACCCAAGCCACTGAAAAGCAAGTGGCATCCTGGAGTGCTGAGAGGTTAAGGGAGCCACCTCACACCATTCTGAGAAGCTGAGGGAGAAGGGACTCCGGGAACCATGCTGGTTTACAACCACACACTTGTTCCCAGACTCCGTGGGGCCTGACATGGGGTCATTGTTAGAGGTCATTTTAATCAGTCTCCTGCCTCAGAGCCCAACTGCAGCAAAAATAGTCTGAAGAGCTAGTTTTAGTAGATAGCTCTCTTCCTTCTATAATTTTCTGCAGAAGAACATGGCATACTTCCCTACAGTCATGCGCAATAGCACTGGCAGCCCCTCTCCGGAAACCCTCCCCAGAGTCTTTCACAGTAGATTTTGTCAGAAGAGACAGATAATCAGGATGGTCTGAGCAGACAAGTGGAGGTGGTGATGCTCAGTGAGGGATCTCACACTGGCTTCCCTCGCCCTACCTGGGCTGCTCGTTGGCTTTGCTCCCTGGATGTCCCACAAGAAAACTGAAAGCAACGCCCAACCATCTGTCAGTATGGGGCCCTTGAGCCCCACATCTTGAAAAGGTCTTTCAGACTGCTTGCTCTGGAATGAGGAGACCAAGCTTGGGTCTTGTAGACTGAGCCTTAGCCTGGGGGGCAAGTCCCACAGCCCCTGCCACCTATCCCTGTGGTGGGCCGCCCAGGGTCTTAAACCAGTTGAGTCAAGGGAGGGGCACACTTCACATGCCTTCCCCTAGTAGTGGCTCTGCAGGGGTCAGGGCAGCCCTGACCACCAGGCAGAATGAAGCACACAGACCTCTTGATCCCAGCAAGATAAGGCAGTGAAAGGATTCAGGAGAGTCCCCTGAAGAATACCTAGGTAAGGAGACCCAGGGTCTATGTATGGAGTGACCCTGGGAGTCATTGGACATGGGGCTGAGCTCATGCCAGGACAGAATTTCAGAACCCAAGACCCTTGCACTGTACTCGCTGACCACTAGAGCTTAGAACAAGGCCACTGGAGCAGGGCATGGCCTGCAGGTAAATTAAGAGCTTTGAGCTGAAAAAGGAGGAGGGAGACGAATGGGGAAGAAGCAAGGTGCCAGACAATCTATTTCAGAGCAGGACTGATGCCCAGGAAGAAGACAAACCCAAATAAACTGAGACTGGAATTAGGAATGAAGAGTTAGGATTTGTCATGGCTTGTCCTGCCCAGCTTTATTTTGCTTGCTTGGTATTTATTTATTTATTTGTTTGTTTGTTTGTTTGTTTGTTTGTTTTTGAGGCAGATGTTCATTGTGTTGCCCAGGCTGGTCTCTGCTTTGAACTTCTGGGCTCAAGCAATCCTCCCAAGTGCAGGGACCACAGGCATGCACCACTATAACTCGCCAAATGTATTTAATTTTTAATTATATTAGCACACAGACACATTCTTGTAAACATTCAAATCATGCAAATGAAGCAAAAGTTCTCATTATTTTCATCCCAACATTTTCCCCTTCCCCAGGGCTAGGACCTCCCTTAAAGGAAATCACAAGGACCAGTTTAGCATGTAGACAGATATTTAGGTAGAACAATGATGGACAGACAGATATATAGACAGAATATATTTCTGTGCTTGCACACATTTTGATATTCCTTGGTATGCTTCCAACATCATTATGGAGAGACTTCGTTTAGTTATATGGTATTCCATCCATCAAGGGTATCATAGTTTAATTATAACCTTACTGATGGATATTTATCTTGTTATGCTTATTTTTTTATTGTGTCACAATAAGCATCCTTTCCCATGACACTGGCAGATTTTAAAATGAGTTTATGAGGGACTGGAAGCAGGAGTCTCTTAGGATCTTTGGGGAAACTGAAGTGTGGAAAAATTGGGTCACTGAATAGTCTCCAAATGACCCTAAGGCTTGGAGCTTGGTTCTTGGGGTGGGTCCTTCCTGACCTGGCACAAGCGGTCATCCCCACCCATGAAGGCCTTACAGGAAAAGGTATAAAATCTATAGGAGCCTGGTGCTGGGACACACACCTGATAATAATCCTCTTACTGCACTGATTTCCTGCAGACTCTCTCCCTCCTGAAAATGATCACAAGCAATATTCCTGCAGCAGCTCCAGCTCAGAGACAGGTGCTATTTTGAGCTGTTTTCAGTAATTGGTAAATGCAGGGGAATGCGTGGGAGGAAGGTGCAAGGGCCTTTCTGGATGCAGTGCTGACGTCATGGGTGAGTTTTCAGAGATGTGGTTTCCTGTGTGGTTTGGGGAACAGTGTCTTCCCTGAACATGTGTTCCTGGGACAGTTGGGCAGCAGGTAACTCCTCAGTGAGCCCTAGGACACCTTGGGCTGTGTTCTCCGTCTGAAGTCACAGAAAGGATACAAGCAGCCTACTGAGGGACCAGGAGAGCAGCCTTGAAGAGCAGAGGGTGTTTACAGAAAGGAATTTGTTGCAGACCACCTTCTTTCTTCTGCCTCCAACCGCTTATTAGTGGAGTTCTGTCTACGAAGCTTGTAATAAAGCCACAGTGTTCGGCAGGCAAAGACTGAGACTCCAGGGCTGGGCAGTGACTCTATCCACTAAGGGCAAATTCTGCCCATCCCTTCAATACCTAACGCTATGTCTTGATTTTCCCAGCTTACAAATGGCCATAGTAACATGCGCTTCCCCAGAGCATGATGGCAAAGCCTCAGTGAGGTGAGACACAGCACTTGCACATGGCAAATGATGGCATGTTCAAATTATGATGGCATTATTACCATTTATCGTACCATGTTGCAATGCTTTCCTCTGCTGTGTCCTCCACCAGCTTGTGACTTCTTTCCAGAAACCAGACCTGTGTTCCTCATTGCCTGATCAACTTGAGGCCTCCTTGAAGAAGAGGAGGTCAGAAGATGGAAAGTGCCTTTCCCTTCCTTGGGTCTAGGCCAGCCTCATAAATGCTCTGAGCACTGGAAGTGATGCTGTGTGACCTCCATGCCCAGGCCTCAAGAGACCTTGCTGGTCCTGCTTTTGGTCTCTTGTTGCCCCTGGCACTATGTAAGGAAGTCCAGGACAGCTTGAGGGTAAGAGACTTATGGACACAAAACAGCACCCTTGTCACTCACTAAGACTCTGGGCTCAGGAGTGAGGTGCCTGAGAGAAAATGGACTTCTAGTCAGGGCACTGACAGAAACTGTGAAGGTGACCCCTACTGGCCCCACCCCAATGACAGAATTCACTGCAAATAGATGGTTGCTACTTTTAGCCACTAAGTCTTCTTTTCTTCTTTCCCACAGCAATAGATAAATGAGACCAGAAGCTTGGGAACAAATCATCTTAGAGTTACTAAGAGACAAAGGAAAGAAAGAGAGGCACAGTCAGAATAGACCATAGACTCTTAGACAGCAGAACTGCCTAGGTACACAGAAAAAGCCATCAGCATTCCTGGCTACAGAGGTTCCCAAAGGAGGGGGAGGGGTTGAGAGTCTCTCAGACATGACATTCTGATGCTGCCATTGCAGATGAAGCTGTTAAAAGGAGCACAGGGAAAGAAACATCTCAGGAAAACATTGGGGTACACAGAGAGCCCGGTGTCAAGCTTAGATTATAAAGGGCTGGGAAGAGGGAGGGTACCACCCACACAAACCTGTGCCTGACAGACATACTGCTGAGTATCAGTGATGCCATGGTCCACAGTGAGCTGGGAATTTCAGGGACAATGAAAGAATTCATTCAAGACTTGAAGCAAGAATGAGGGGAGGAAATGACCTTGTTCTCTGGGAAGAACATTGGAATGTTGCAGAGGCCCCAGCAAAGCAAGATTCCCCTTTGCTTATTTCCTTTCAATGGTAAACACTCCCAAGTAGAGGAAGTGGAAGAAAACAGCTGAAAACTGAAGCCCACTTAAGATGAGGTGGATGCTGAGTGCATCTTTGTGATTGGGGAGTTTCAGTCCCCTGCCTAAATGCTTTTTATCTCAGAGCATCACACAGGACAGAGGCACAGTGGGCACACTGTTAGTCACTGTGATGGCAGGCTTCTCAGAGGTGTCCATCTGCCTGCATCAAGATCCCCCAGGGTTGCTTGGCAAGAGCACAGATTCCTGCCCACAGTCTCCACAACTCCCTGTCCAACTGATAATGTCAAACTCGGAGGCTGAGGATGAAGAATTATACATATTTAGCAAACACATGCGTACCACTTCTGAGTGCTGCTCTAGACAATATGGGTATTCCATTCATCTTCATGACAATTGTTTGTGAGAGAATCTACAAGTAGATTGCCCTTGATCCAAAATTTTTGAGTTTCGAAGATCTGAAAATGTCTACATAGACTTCGGAGCATCTCTAATCTGAAAATCCAAAATTGGAATCATAACATTCAAAAACCTTCAGAGTTCAGAGCATTTCAGCTCTTCAGATTAGGGATGCTCAAGTGGTACTATGTCTGTTTTAGAGAGAAGAAACCAGGGAACGTGGTTGAGGGAAACCAGCATATTTGGGGTTAGAACACAAATAGCCCATCTGGTTCGAAGGTTTTGCTGCTACTTGTCCATCGTGAACAAGCCCCACCCACTGCACGCTTACATCTGCAAACCACTGCCCTCAAGAGTGTTTGAAGGACACTGGAAGTGGGAGAGGTATGGACTGTCCTGAGCCTCAAAACTGAAGAAATAAAATAAGACCCCAGATTCTGTCATCCTTGGAAAGCCACAACATAGAAGTGGATAGCTACGGTCACTGAGAGAAACAGTAGGCATCAGCAGGCAGCAGGGCTTCACTTAACACGCACCAAGCCAAAACAGGCTCACTTACCTTACTGAGAGCAAGGCTGGACAAGGGCATGGAGTGGCAAACATTTCTCAACATTCATTCTACCAGCCTGGCCCTGATGATTGGCTCAGTTTGGGGGCAGGTTGAGTGAACTGAACCAATGAGATAAGGAGACACTCGTCCTCTCCATAGAGGGGAACAAAGAAGTAGTGTCCCAATTGGTAGCCACTACGACTTTAACCATTTTAAAGAAGCTGAAGGTTTTTATTTGATTTTAGTTAGCCCACTTTTTTTCCCCAATATACACTGCTATATCCTAAGGGATCCAGACTTAAGATTAAGCTATTGTTACAGATGGTAGATGAGAAATGGGTAGAATCCGAGTCTTTAATGATATTGTTGAGCTACTATGGTGACTAGCTTCGAAGCCACACCCCTCTCTGGGCTTCTCAGGTGAGACCATCAGGTTTCTTATTGTTTGAACAAGTTTGATTTAGAAGTTTCCTGACCTACAAAAACAAAAACAACAACAACAACAACAACAACAACAACAACAACAAACCCATGTAATTCCAGGGGAATACCCTAAACATAACGCTTTTCAACTTAAAAAAGTTGTTTGACTATAAACTGCAAGACATTCTTGTGAGCAAAATGGAGAAACCAGGGCTGAATAATGTCGCTAGACAGAGACACAGCAGAAAGTCTTAAGTTGACTAGAAGCCAGTAGACTGAGCCAGCCAGATATACTCTCAGGTCAGATGTCTGTACTTTTAAGAGGAGTCCCATACTGATCTTCTGGAATTTGTACAAACACTGCTTAAATGCCTCATTATATCTGTATGCTCCATGGTCAGTGCTTGCCTCAGCCCCCCCCCCATGTTGGCATACATTCCCCTTAGCTGCTGGTGTTATAGACCCACTGCAAATGCTATGCACCATTGCCTGGTCAGTGGGCCTAAGGTTATCAACTTTGTTATCTCTTCTGTGCTCATCCCCTTTTCTCTTGACTAAGAAGGGAACTTTGTCCTCTAATTCTTCAGAAAGGACCCCTGGAATGTCTTTGGGTTTAATCCAAACACACAGTTGTGGCTGGTATTTGATATTGAACCAGAGCCAGTTTCATGGGTCAATGTCATCAGATAGGTGGTCTCTAGTGGATGGGACAGAGTTGGCCCCTGAATCTTGGTCTGGCTTTGATTACTACACGGCAGAGAAAGCCTGCTCAGCCAATTTGCAAATGTGTCAAAGCTGCTAGGCTGGCTAGAGTACTGGCTGACAGGCTAGAACTTCACACGCTCTTCTGAGAAGCTGAAATAATAAGCCAAGAGCACATTTTTTTTTTCATTTCAACTACAGAAGAGCTTATAGCAGTTTATATTGGGAAAAATGAGCTAACTAAAATCAAATAAAAGCTTCCAGCTTCTTTAAAATGGTTAAAGTTGTGGTATAGCGACCCCCAAAGCCAATGGCCTCTTAAGGATTGTACTCAAGAAGTCTAGAACCCAACAAGCAAGGGAGGCAGTGTCCCATGGGAATCCTTTGGGAGACTCTATATTTGGGAAAGTGCTTCCAAGAGGGCATCAAAGGAGAGGGACAAGAGGACAGGAAAAAGCCTCTGTAACCTCTGACCTGGAGTCAGGAGCATTGGGCTTATTCCAGGAGCCATCCTATACAATATAACAGCATGGTTTAAGAAGTACAAAGGCAATGGTCCCAGGTTCCAAACCCAGTTCTAGCCCATGCTAAACATATAACTATGGACACTCAGCACCTGAGATTCAATTTAAGTTTCGATTAAATGAAGAGAAGAATGCCCAGCTCACTGGAATATTGGAAATAGCCTGCCTCAGGGGCTTAGCACAGTGCCAGGCAGACAGCCAGTACTCAGGGGTCTATGACTATTATCACTAACACTGATGATCAAATGAGGTTTTCAGTAGGGTAGTAGATTCCCTGGGTTGGGAGTGTTAAGCAGAGGCAGCAGGTCAACACATCAGGAATGTTTGAGAGCATTTTGACGTTCTGGGTTGGAGGTTGAAATAACTGATTTCTGGCCAGCTCAGGGACAGTAATCTATTATAGGAACTGAAATTCCCTGCTGGCCTGGGGGTCCAGAAGTTTCACTGTTTGGATTACTGTTTGTGTCTGCCTGGTGTGTGTGTGTGTGTGTGTGTGTGTGTGTGTGTGTGTGTGTGTAATTTTAAAGAGCGAGAGAGAGAGAGAGAGAGAGAGAGAGAGAGAGAGAGAGAGAGAGAAACTCTGTATGTATGCGTGTCTGTGCATGTGTTCACAGGGACCCATGCCCCACTCTGAGACATCAATTACTAACCAGTTACTATGCATGAAGACATTCCATTTAACAGCATAATAAAGAGGTAGATTCTATGTGACCCAGGTCCATAGTCACCTCAGCTCCTTAGCCAGGTCTTCATAGAAGCAGCATTTTCCTCTGTTGAGTTCTGTCATGTTTGGACTAGAGAAAGAAAGAGAGAGCTTATCAATAAGGTCCTTAGCATTTCTTATTCTTATCACTGGTGGAGGGTCAGGCTCATGGGCAGGAATTTGATGGCATGTGGTTAACATCATGCCCAGGGCTGCTACTTCCAAAACAATTTTTTAAACACATACAATTTGGTCTCAGCCCCATGGACTCCCTTTCTAGGCATTTTGTGCTTTTCTTCTTTTTCTTTTTGCCAAATGATTTATTTTTTAAATTTATGTGTAACTGTGTGTGTCTGTATAAGTATATGCCTCATGTGGGTAGGTGCCTGCAGAAGCCAGAAGAGGGCATTAGATCTCCTGGAACTTGCATTACAGGCAGTTGTGAGCCCCTGACATGAATGCTGGGAACTGAGTTCAGCCACATCTTAACCTCTGAGCCATCTCTCAAGCTTCCTTTTTTTTTTTTTTTTTTTTTTTTTGGTGTTTTTGAGACAGGGTCTCCCTGTAGCCTCAGCTGGCCTAGAACTCACTATGTAGAGCAGGCTGGCCTTGAATTCACAGAGATCTGCCTGCCTCTGCTTCCCAAGTGCTAGTACATGTGCCACATGCCAGGCCCACTAAGAAACATCTTTAAAAATGTTCAACATCATTAGTAATTAGGGAAATGCAAATTAAAACCACCTTAAGGTTTCACCTTACCCAAGTCAGAATGGCTAGGATCAAGAGAACAAATAATATCAAATGCTGGCGAGGATGTGCCTGGCCCTTTTTCTCATTCCCACCAGAGGTATCTCGTGTCAAACTGTTTCAGCAGCCCCTCCTTCCTGAAGGAAAAGCACTGTACACAAGGATCAGTCCCTAAGAGGGCTATGTATATGCCAACAATGTGCCCACTGCCAGCCAACAGGGCTTATAATTCAGCAGGAAAATCAGAAGCAAACCACCTCAAAGTAGCATGTACAGTCCCCATGCTGAGGTCAGGATAAGGATGGGAGATAATGGTTCAGTTTACCTCTTCAAGAGTTTGGTCTCCAGACTCATGCCCACATTAGTAAAGATGAGTATAGAGAAACTGGTCTTATGATCACTAGAGTATGGCAAACATATCTTGGGATACTGTCTATCAACCCATGTTAGGAGCTATCCAATAAAAACAACACAGGGCTGGAGAGATGACTCAGTGGTTAAGAGTGCACACAGCATTTGCAGAGGAACAGAGTTCAGTTCCCAGTGCCCACATCAGGGAGCTCACAACCATCCATAACTCTAGCTCTGGGGATCCAATGCCCTCTTCAGGACTCTGTAAGCACTCACACTCACACATACACAAACATATATACAGACATATCCATACGTACATAATTAGAATGAAATGAAGTCTTAAAACTGGGAACATTTTACAGGATGCTTCTGGGTCTTCTTTCACCTGGTGTCTCTCCACAGTGACTAGTTAGTGAAATATCCTTGTCTCCACTTGCAGGCAAGAAGCCCAAAGCCCCAGAAGGTTATGACGCACCACCAGTGGGGAACATGCCAGAGCCAAAGCATCACACCAGGATCTCAAATTCCAGGTCCTGTGCCTTTCCAGCACATCTGCTCTTTGTCAGAAGCTACAAGACTGGACTTTGACACAGATGGTCTATTCCTCCACAGCTGAGTTCTTCTCCAACCTTCTAAGTGAGTGGCCTAAGGCCTTCTGAATGGTCCTTCACTAGGTCACATCTTGTAGGGTGGGGGAACTTCTGTATTCACCCTATTTCCTCATTTCCTTTCCCACCTCTGACAAGCCAGTGTCAACTTCCTAGCCCCAGGAAGGCTGGCCAGGAAGCAGGGCTTGGCCGTTTCACCAAGAAAGCCTGGTGGCTGGGCCAGTGTGCAGGACAAGAAATCTTTCTGCTTCTGAGCTATCTGGTCTTGCTGCCTTGGGGTCCTTTATAAACTCCTTCCTGAGTTAGTCTCTCATTGTTGTTATTGCTATTGATCCTCCTTTAAACAGCAGAGGTCCCAGGGCTCAATTTAAACCATCAGTCACATCAATAATTCCTTTATTTGTAAGGTTGTTACTTCTGGCACTCTTGAGATACCTCTCAAGACCCAAGAGAAATGTCAACATTCTTCTCTGAGGGAAACTGAGGCGCATAGAATAGGGAGGGTGACCAAAGGCCCCAGAACTAAAAGGGCTATGGGCTCCTGATACACCATTTGGCTTACCCAGTGCCACCATCTCCCCACCCACTAAGCTAAGAGATGCTCTGAAGTCTGCTGAGATTCACAGGTCAGTCACAGACTGCACTATGCCCCACAAAATCAGGGTTCCCTCTACAAGGGACTGTGGACTTTCTATTTGCCCCTTGACTCAGGGAGCCCTCAGTCTTGCCTTCCTCCCTCTATGCTTCAGCTGCAAAGCAGACAGCAAGTAGCTTTTCCACTTTCCTCTATCTCCACCCCCCCAGGTGCAGAGATCTGTTTTGCAAAGACTGAAAGACTCTTTTCTGTCAACGGAGAGGTAGGGGCTGGGGGTGGATATAACATCACAGATGCTTGCCTTTTCCATTCTGAGAATATTGGCAAGAGAAGAGGAGTTAAGGTGGTACGTGGGTACCGAGTTTCCTTATATGCACAGAACAACATGTCTTCCGGTGGGGGCACCATAACCTCTTGTGGGAGCTAGTGGGAAATAGGTTCTCTTTTCCCCAGGCCCCAGCAGCAGTGGTACCATCCGGGCCCTTCTGTTGTGGGGTAGAAGCGGATGGTGAATGTGGGCCGTGTTCGTGCTGGTTATTCAGCTCCAAAAGTGTTTATAGTAGCAAGAACCAGGATAGCCTCCACAGGGGATGGCACTGGCTGGATAGATGCCTCTTCCCTAACAAGACTACTTCCCTCTTTCTGGACCACGTGTATTTGGGGTGCCAATGCCTCTTACCAGTGATCTCTCTGTGTCTCACCTTTCAACTTGAAGGTAAGGCATCCCATCTCACCTGTTGGTGGAGGCAAGCATGAATCATGTCCCTCTTTGAAATGTTTCCAGCCTCATAAAACTTGCCACTTTCCCAAGATGGGGTGGCCCAGCCCCTATTTTATCTCTGGGGGAGAGCAGGAACAGATGCAGCTGATGGATGGGAAGTTTAGAAAACAAAGTCTTGGAAATCGATAGAAGAATATACAAGCGATGCATCATGTGAGCTCCTCTTGTCTGCGCCGCAGTAAATCAAAAGTAACGAACGGCAGGCAGGCTTCTGCAGTACGAGACCCAGGCCACTCCCCGAGGCCAGAAGCTGGTCTCGTGAGCCTGTTTGCACAGTTCCAGCACTTATTTTCTACTTCAGTAGACCTAAAAATAAACCTTGATGCTGAATGTTTTTTTTTAATATCTCTGTCCTCCACCCCCAACTCTTTTCCTCTTTAATTTCCATCCTGTGGCCACTTCGCATCCATGTGTCCCTTGTAAGGAGCGATACATTGCAAGATAAGCTGCTTGGGTGACTTGGCCCCTCCCATGGGCTGTGTTACTGTGATATTAGCAAGCTTAGATTTGCTGTGGTGTGAACACCTCAGCGCCTCTGAGACGATTATCTCTGAGGTGCCTTCAACCTGGGCCAATGTGTTGCTTGGAGGAGCTGTGTGTACCCGGGGCTTGGTGGAAGCAAGCCGAAGGCTGCTGGATCTCAACCTCACCCACCTCTATGTCCGTGCCCCAACTCTGGCCTCTCCAGGACCCTGGAGCCCCACTGTCCTGCTCCTCTGTAGTTCTCCCACATGGAGACTATGTTCTCTCCATGGTCCCTGGGCCTGGAGGTGGAGTAGGAGTGCCCTGGCTCCTGCTGCTCAACTTCCTGCCAATACCCAGCCCTCCTCGTGAAAAAACCCCAATTTGAATCTCTACTCAGAGACTCCACCCTCTGTCCCTCCTGGCTGCTGCTCTCTACCAACCCCAGGCCCTTCTCTCTTTCCTTGAACAATCTGGCCCCTGGATCATGATGACTTTCTCCAGTACTCCTCCGCATCATTAGCAGGAAGCCTTCCAACCTCCTGGCTGCCCTGTATTTTCATTTCCTCTCCTTGGATGGGCTTGTTTTCAATCCTCCTCCATGAACTTGGCCCAGACTTTGTCATTATCAGCAATTTCCATCAATTTATAACCCCATTTCAAGACCCTCCCCACTCTGTCTCAAGACACCACATCCTGCCTCAAGACCCCCACACCCCATCTCAAGACTCCATACCCCATCTTAAGACCCCATACCCACATCTCAAGACCCCACATTTGTGTCTTTAGTTTGCTCCCTCATGTATCCTCTCCCAGCCATGCTGGGACCTATAACTTGTAAATGCTTCCTTTCCCTTCCCTTCCTTAGCCCAACCTTCCTCCTAACCAGCTGTATTTCCCAGAACAGTCATTGTAATCAGCTCAGCAAATGGCTTCAATTCCCATGCCTCTCTCACCCTTTGGTCCTTCAGCCAAACCTCCAGCTCAATTAAATCCACCCTTGTCCCTCTGTGATGGCTGCACCTTGGCCAGCACAGCATGGCTGCAGAAGAATTCCTAAAGTATGCTGGTCATCTCTATTTAAATTTATGATCCCTGAACTCAGGTGGGCGTTGCTGACTGCTGTATCATCCATCATTTCTGTGGTCCAGTCACTTTCTGCTCTCCAAGATGAGGTCCCCTCTCTCCTCCAGCTTCCAAACCCTCCCTCCCCTGTCCTTGCCTCCCCTGATAACCTTGCTTTCTAGTCTCTGAACAAACGGGGACAATCAAAGACAACTTCCACAAACTCTCACAACTGCCCTCCTGCCTGTGTCTATTTCCCATTCTTCCAACTCCCCTGTTCTGTGGAGAGACTATACCTGCTCCTGACCAAGGTCAGCCCCCAGTGTCAGCCACCACTGACTCCTGTATCAGTGCCACCCCTTCCCCATTGCTGGCCACCCTCCCTGCTCTGCCTATATCATTTCTTGTTCACTCTCTCTGGCCCACATCTATCAGCATCCAGCCCTGCTGTTATTGCTTCCATCATTTTTGTGTTTTGCCCTGCATGTAAGAGCATCACAGGTGTGCAATACCCACAGAGGCCAGAAGAGGGCATCAGATCCCCTGGAACTGGAGTTATAGGCAGTTGTTAGCTGCCATGTGGGTATTGGGGACTGAACCCAGGTCCTCTGCAAGAGCAACCAGTGCTCTTAATTGCTAAGCCATCTCTATAACCCCTGTTGTTCCCATCTTTAAAGAAAGGAATAGAGCCTTCTAGGCCCACTTCCCCCTCTAGCTATTTGCAGGAGTCCCCCTTGGAAGAGCCTCCCTATCTATCATGTATCTATCTATCATCTATCTATCTATCTATCTATCTATCTATCTATCTATCTATCTATCTATCATCTATCTACCTATCATCTATCTCCTACCCTCCCTACCTCCTGTTCTTTTTCTCCTAGATTCTTTTGGGCCACTTAGGGTCTCATCTCGTGCTCTGGTCTAGGCCACCACTGTCCTCCATCAGGCTGACTCAGTGGTGACTTTAGTCCCCATCTTAGTTGGGCCTAGCAGTAGTTTGTGGCACTATTGATCACTCCCTTCCTTCATAAGAATCCAGGACCCTGCTGTCTCCGGGACTTCTTCCTTCTTCATTAGCACCTCTTACCTCCTTAGCTGATTCTCTTTCGTCTCACCAGCACCTTGATCCCGAAGCCATCCAGGGCTGAGTGTGAGTGTGTTGTGAAGCCATTTCCTCTGAACTGAAACATACCATCCTGGAGGAGGCTTCTTAAGACTCAGAAATTACAAGGCTCAGGAAGAAAACAAAACTTCCAAGTCTCAAGATGCTCCTGAAAATTACAAGATTCACAAGGCTCCTCCCCAAGGTTATGAAAGCAGTCACGATTTCTAGGGAGAGGAGACTGACCAGCCATGCTGCCTGCAAGCTGGGCAGAGAAGTCTAGGGATGCTGCTTTCTTGAGTTGTTGCCTCTGCTGGACTTGGCTTTTCCATGATTCCATTGCTTTTGAGTCATCCATGTTCTTATACATAACCCCCCTCAAAACCTCACTAGAGTGGAATCATTTCTTTTGTCTGTCATTTTTGTCCTGTCTGGGGTGAAAAGATGTTTGTTCGCATCTCCTCAGTGACTTTTTCTCTTATTTTGCTCTCCATACAAAGTCCCTTCGTCATCTTATCCAGATATGTGGTTTATATGCAGTCTATAGGGTGACATGCCCAAATTTATATTGGTTCTGAACCCTAAGCTCTTAGCATGTAACCCTTCTGCCTAAGTGCTTCAGAGACTGTCCTCTGCCTGAAGGATAAAGTTCTAATTCTTGATTGGAACATAAAAGTTCCTTGATGTTCTGCCCCACCTCATCGTTTTTCATAACAGACACTGAGTCTCATCCTGCCTGGTCTTCTTGCGACCCTCTGATTCTGTAAACTTCAGCTCACCTCAGCCCTTTGCACAGCATTGTCCCCTCTAGAAGACAATGTCCCTACCCTCTCTTCTGCTGAGATAACTACTTCTCAAGGACTCAGAGACCTCTAGAAGGCTATCTTTACTACTCCCTCCCAAGGTGAGAGTAGATATCTGTTCTAAAGCTCAAGTAGCTCCCTGTACTCTGTTTTCTAGAACTGACTAACTTGCTGTCCATCCATGGGACCAAGAGAGCCTTGAGAGCAGCTGCTGTGCTATTGTTGAATGTCTTGTGGAAGATTCTGCCTGTTGCCTACACACCATCTGTACCCTCTTCCTTGCCATAGTACACTCTAGTTTTGCTAGAGGTAGCAATGTGTCCAGTTTCCTTTAGCTTCCTTGTGGTGAAAGGTAGTCATGCAGCCAGTCCTAGACAATGGACTATAAGCAGAGGGTTCCCACCGCAGCTTTGCTTTCCTAAGATGGCCAATGCTGTTTCAGTTTTCCTTCCTTGCTATGAGGCCAGAGGGGAAGCAGCCATTTGTGACCATGAAAAATAAGCCACATGTTAAAGATAGGAATGGTGAGATAGCAAGAAGAGGGGACACTGGTGACACCATGGAGCTGTGGGCCTAGCCTCTGGGTGCCGGTGATGTGGAACCAAACAAAAAAACCTCTCAGTCCTCATTAACTCTTACTTGCTGTGTTTCTGTGATGCACCACCGATCACTATCCTATTGAAATATCACCCTCGTGCTGATGGCTCAGAAAGACACCACAGTGTGATGAGCAATTGGTAACCGTCTTGTGCTTTCCAGTCCCTGCCTTGACTACTCACCTCTTGTGCCCTTCTTCTCCCCTTCATCTGCTGATAGGAAGCTTCCCTCTCAGGTCCCAGTGTGAAAGCCCCTCTCTTAAGCCAGACTGACCCCTTCCAACCCACGTGTCCCTAGGTTTGTGACTGCTCATCATCCTTATTGAGCCTGGTGATGGCAACTCAGGCGATTTCAACCTCACGCTTGGAAGGCTGGAGAGTGGGTCAATATGGTTACTATCTCCTCCCTATATACCCCATATCCACACACCCAGAGCCAGACACTACAAGTCACAAGTTACCAAAAAATCCAGAAAGGTTATTTCTTTGTTAAATTCGTACCTCTCTTCTGTGAATTTTTCATGTCCGTGCCACCCGACTCTTTGTTCTCCTACCGGTAACAACAGAACATCTTGCCTTATCTTTGCTTTTGTTGCCTATAAATACGATGAAAGCTCAAGTTTGACACAAATCCTGTCTAGATCTGTTTCTGCTCTCTTCTCCACTCCCAAGATACGATGGGAAGGCATGTGCTGGTCAAATGCCTGATGTCGGCCAATGCTGCTTGTGGCTGCTGCGGTACTTGCTGCTGGTATACACTCCCTTTGAAGGAGTTGGTGGCCTGCTGCCTGTCTCTCTGAAGGCTGTCCAAACAGTGCTGCTTTTCCAGCCTGGATTCTTGACCCCATGCAGAGACCCCAGAAATATACTAGAGGCCTGCCTTTTTATTCCTTGATCAGATTTCCCAGAACACATCCAAGTTCTTGGAGGCTTTTGCATAGGACTGTCCTCCGACAGACAGACAGACTATGAACAGATGCCATCTTCCCAAGCCCGGTTGTACCCACTTGCCTAGGATCATCACAGCTTTGCTTGTTGCCCACAAATAAGGAGGGGCAGAGTGTCAGCCACACCTCCCAATCAACCATTTGGCCCTCATTGCACAAGAGGGGTGGGGCTAAGGGGATACAAACTGAGGAAGCAGGTGGGAGGCTTTCTTGCCATTTTGTGCAGCTATGGGGAAGTCACAATCACACCTAGATGAAGACTTTGCAGTACAGCCTTAGGAGGGGCGCACCCTCATTCTTGTAAGTAAACCCTCACCAATTGCTTGTAAGTAAAACCAATAAACTCACTGGTTTCCCAGATTGTAGCTTTGCAAAATCGTACCTCGGTTTGTCAAAGGGACCAAGGGAGGAGGAGACCAAATATTGTTTATGCCTCCCAGAAGGAACTTTAGCTATAGAAGCCCAGGCTGTGTAAAGTCACCACACTTGCCCCAGTCTTCTCCATAGCTCTCCTAGGCCATCTGCTTCCTTCTGGCCTCTCCTTTTCTCAGACGACTTCCAGCTATGAACAAGCTTTGCAGCTGGGGGAGAGACTGATTCTAGGTGTCCCTATAGAAGCCTCTCTGAAAATGCAGCTCAGAACCAATTGAAATCCCAGGACCGTATCCTTTAGAGCCCATTGCAGAATATGACCTCCAGGGAACAGAAGCATTTAGCCAATGGACTTGGGGAAGAATCTGTATCCTTGGTTCCTAGAAGCAAAAAGTCTTTAGGTTGGGCAGAGGAGCTAAGAAATCAGCTCACACAGGGGCCCGATCTCAGATGACACAAAGACTAGAAGGCAATGTCAGCAATTGATGTGGGATTTAGATGGTAGATGACAACTGATACCCACCTTGAATGCTGGAGATTGTCTTCACCCAGATTTTCCGGAAAACAGAGCCTGAAGCAAAGGAAAATTGCTGTGGTTTTTATCAGCGATGCTGGAGGAAGCTGCAAGAGGCTGAGGTGGGAAGGATGAGCGACGACAGGAGAGCCTTCATCATACTGGCCACCCCGACACAAAAGTTGTGACTCAAGCCTATAGAACAACCCCCCCAAGAAGCTATGAAAACTATCAGGAGAGGCAGAGGGGTTCCAATATCCCATTGAGTACTAATTTTCCTTCTGAGCTGGGCTATGAGTGTGAAGGTCAACCTATCTCAGTACTTCCTGCCATGTGCCCACAGTACAAGAGGGGAGAAGAATACATCAGACCACACAGATGCCCCCACTCCCCAGAGCTGCTCCCTGCTGTGAAACAGAAGATGGGGCAGGCCTAGGGGCCAGAAGTACCTAAGAGATGTCTGAGGCAGAACGCTTGACTCCATTCCCATCCCTCCTTGGCTGGCACCCAAATATAAAATGAGTCCTCCATTGCCCCTTCAATATGGTAGCCATGGGGCCAGGGAGATGGCTTACTTGGTAAAAAGCTTGCTACACAAACATGAGAACCTGAGTTTGGATCTCCAATAGCCATGTAAAAAGCCAGGTGCAGCAGCATGTATCTGTAATCCCCTCACTGAGGAGGCAGAGACAGGTAGATCACTGGCCAGCCAGCTAGTCAAATCAGTGAGCTCCAGGTTCAGTGAGAAACATTGGCTCAAAAAAAAGTAGAGACTGAGGAAAACACTAGTGCCAACCTTTGGCCTCTACACACACACACACACAGAGTAGCCAGACACAACCTCAAAGCCTTAAGGCAAGAACATTAATGAAGGAAGCAAGCTAGCTACTCTCTACCCTTCTACATCTGATCCTGAGACTGTTCCATCTTGATCTCTTTTGCCCTGGGCCAGCACACTGCCTGGTATGGTTTGCTTATGCTGTTGCTGTTGGACCTTGGCCTTTCGTTCCTGAGGAGTCTGGATTCTTAGTGTCCTCAGCTCTTGTTAAGTGGTGGTCATTAATATCACAGAAGCACCCAGAGATGCCCCACAGGATCTTTACTCCCCATCCTCACAGTCCAGGTTTCCCAGGCTCATCATGATCACCAATCTCTTCATTGAAGTCACTATTTTCTTTACTTGATGGTTCATTGGCATAAAGATCCCACGGTGACTAGGGGGTACCTGCCTCTACTTTGTCCTCTGGCAGAAGCATTAGTCACCTTGGCATCAGGAGCTCTAGCCTGGCAGAACCTAAGTCTGCTGCAGAAGGAAGCACAGATCTTTCAGGTGGGCCAGTAAGAATCATAGAAAGAGGGCAAGTCTCTGGTCTCCACCTGTGTATTCTAGTTGTGGAGGACAGAGCATTATAGATGGGTCATTATTCTGGCACTTTACATCCTAGAGGACAGGACCTTGTTCTACAGGGAATTTGCCCAAGAGTTAGGACCTGAACTCAATAAGACATAGCACCCTTGTCCTAGGCTGGCTGCTCTGGAGTGATTGGGTATCTGAGAAGACCAGTAGATCTCATGACCATGTCTCTTGGCACACCTCTTTGGGTTATAGGTTTCTTGATGTGAGATAATGTTGGGGGATATTGCACTAGGAAATCAACCACTTTTTATACTCTTAAATGCTGGTACTGCTGGAGCCTCCATGAGCAGGATGTAGGCAGACCTACATCCGTATTAGCATCCACCCTGATGAGGATGAATTGCTGTCCCTGGCAGGGTTCGTGGACAGGATGCAAACAACGTACCACTGGGGGCTGGCTCATCTCCTTAAAGAACATGCTGTGCTAAGAGTTCAGTATCACTCTCTGCTGATGACTGCTGGCTATTCAGCTGGGGTGCTTGCAAGATCAGTCTCAGGGAGGAAGCCCATACTATTGGCCCATGTATAAACCTCCATCCTGCCACCACCATCACTGTATGGGGATGACTGATGGAGAGGTTGGCTGATATACCTGGGGTGAATCATCCTTCTCACCTGGCAGGCTAGCTCCTCCTCTGCTGTGGATGCTTCTGATGGAAGCAAGGGTCCATGTGGGCATGACTGATGGAGAGGTTGGCTGATATACCTGGGGTGAATCATCCTTCTCACCTGGCAGGCTAGCTCCTCCTCTGCTGTGGATGCTTCTGATGGAAGCAAGGGTCCATGTCCTTTGTGCCTACTCCACAGCCACTCTTCTCAGAGCTTTCTGTCCATGACTCCCAGTGGCATCTTTATCTACCACACATGCCCCTGAATCTCTTATATATTGGTACATACAATCCTAGTGCAACTTACATCAAGTTTACCCCCTCTAGAACACTTTATCCATTGGGTCCCACTCAAAACAGGTAGGGCCAGCGAGATAGCTCAGTGGGTAATGGGTGCTTGCCACCAAGCTTGATGACCTGAGTTCAATTCCCAGGACCTACACAATTGAAGGAAAGAACTGACTACTGCTAATTGTCCTCAGCTCCACATGCATACACACACACACACACACACACACACACACACACACACACACACACATAAATGTTTAAAAAATAAGTATCTTTTCCCAGCCATCCTGAAGTATCCCCCCCTTGTCCTATATTAGATACTGCCTCAAAAGGTCCCTAGCCCTGGGGTGGGACAGCATATGTGCCACTACCATGTAATGATGAAGTGGTTTTGTCCTATGGATGAAGAAGAAGGCAATTGCTTGATCAATATCCTTACCCAGATGCCAGAGGCAATTTGACCTGCTCCAATAAAGTCACCACCTCTGGCATGGAAACTGGGTCAGTGTATGCTTGTCCAAGGTCATTCCCACGATCAATGTCATGTTAGCAGGACCAGAATGATGGGTCAAACAAGAACATCAGGGGGCACGGACTCTATATCCTCTAAGTTGGTAATGTGACACTAATCTCTGTGGCTTCTCACAGAATGTGCCAATAATTCCTCTGATGTACTATCTTGTCTTAGCTGAAGGGTAGTTGCTGGGCCTCCCACTTGGCCCACCCAGTAGTAATGGCCCTTTATTCACAGGTTGTGGAACCAAGTGGTAGACTCTGTAGCATTTCTATCCCAGTTATACACTCGGGGCCCAGGGAGATAACTTCAGGCAGCCATGAACCCCACTGGAGTCCCCTGTAAGTAATAGTTGGACCAAAGGGTCCCTTTACCATCTGGTCCATTGCTGATGCCAGGCCAAATTCTGTATCTAACAGTCTTTTTTAAAGTTCATATAGAAGGATGGGGGAAGTTCAGTAACAACCCTGGCCAGAAGTCTGTCTTTCTCACATGATAGCTGTCTGGTCAAGGATACCCCCGCCAAACCCTTGCTGCCTACTTTGCCTCTCACATGGAAGTACCAACCTTGGCCTCTGCTATTCCTGAATCCTACCACTCCCAGAGCCACCTTTAGCCCTAGGCTAGTGATACCAGCTACCATGAAATTTCTCAGCAATTTGCTCCTTTCCAACTGAATGGCTTCATTTTACCTTGATTGGATCTCCTAAGGACCTATTTCCACATAAATCACATTACAAATACCAGGCACTAGGCTTCAGTGCATCCTTTGGGGGCCCTCAGTGTAACCCATAGCCACAGCCAGTCAGTAAATGTCTAAGTATGGCACAGAAATCCACTCTAGAGTCCTGCCTGCCTGAGCCTCTGAGCCTTGGAGCCCTCTTTGGTACTCTGCTGAGGAAGCTAGTTGCTCTGTCCCATTGTCATGGTCAAGGCTGTTTGGACCATGTCTTAATACTCCTTCCACACAAGAATCTGTGTCGAAGATAAGTGTCCCCATATCAACATATTCTACCTCAAGCAGCTTCTCACCTCCCACCTCATCTATCCAGCCATGGCCATGGTCAGGTGCCAAGGTCAGAGAAGACCCCAGTGCCTCACCTTCTGCCAGCAACTCTTTGCCCACGTACTATAAATAAAAGCTTTGGCTGATGTGATGCCATTTCATGCCAAGGTTATCACCACTCAACTAATCTTCAGCAATGGGGTTCGCACCAGAACCCCAGTGCTGAATCCAACTCCCCAAGTTCCTCCTAAAGGCTGCTATCTAGGGCCTCCCCACCATAAACTGTTTTTCCCTGGTTTCTCCAGAAAGCAGGGCCCTTGGCAATAGCCACGGCATTGTCCTCTTCCAGTATGAAAAAGCACAGGCCAGGGCAGTAGGGGGTGGGGAGCCGCTCTGAGGATGCATTACTGAGCTGGCCGCTGCCGAGTGCAACTGATTGCTCAATCTTGCAAGACCATTTCAAAAAGCTGTATGTCTCAGGACCATCTGCTGGGAGGGAGCAAGAGGGAAGAATTTTCCACTAGCTCCCATTTTCCATTGATCAAAGTTTTGCCTCGCTGGCCATTAACTCCCTAGCACTTTTAGGTTATGCACAGTGGGTGCTGAGTGGAGTTCTGCAACGTCCACCTCTTAAAAGAGAAGCCTGGATCTCTGAGGCAAGGGGCCTAAGGCACCAGAGGCAGGCATAAGGCAAGACAAGGTCTAGTTTTGCCTGCATGAGTGTGTCACCAAGAACTGGGAGCTACTGACGCTCTGGAAACTGGAGGCAGATGAGGCTGAGAGGGATAAGAGTAGGGATAAAATAAAGGCACAATGGAGAAGTGAGGGGATGGGGGCTTGATAACCTGGTGGATAAAGTAGTTTTTCTTTCAAGAAAGCTAGTTATTCAAGTGTTCTTTTAAAGTCCACACTATGCACATTAAAGAAATCAGGTCCAAACACTGCCCCCCTGGGGGTCCCCTTGTTTGCAACTGCAACTGCTGATTTATCTGCCCAAGTTATGAAACTGGGCCAGGAGGGGAAAAGGACCAGAGCTGGGCCTGGTACTGGGTTTCCTGCCCCCCCAGGCTAGTGCTCACCTACTTCTAGAAATCTGTTCTTAGCATTCATGGTCTCTAGCAAGAGACCTGGTCTACCATCCTCCAGCCCCAACTGGTTCTGAGCCTCGGTTTGGGGCCTGGAACTTGGGTCCCAGTGATTCTCAGCCTTGTTGGCCTGGCTGTGGAGATGGAGCTGGCAGACTCTGGCCATACTGCTAACATGAGACCCATCAATCCTGCTTCTCCATTGCAGAGGACATCCCAGTGACAGATGAAGGGCCCCAGCCATGAATCATCTCCCTTACCTTTCTCCATCTCCCAGTCAGTTTCTCAGAGCCAGAAGATGGATGTAGGCAGATTCTCACCTGTTCACTTGAATAATTTCCCTTTAAAAGAGGCCACTTATCAGTAATTCATTACTCACCTTTATTAGCACTAACAGGGTGCTAGAAAGTGGGCTGGGAACTGGGGCTTCTTGCTCCTCCCATCATGCCTCATAGCCTGGGTCAGCCTCCAACCTCAGCCTGCTTTCCCACTGTGGAGCAAGGCAAGCTGGGGCTTAGTGGGGCTGCTCCAGTTGGTGGTACCCACCCTGGCAGATGGCATACAGCTGTTTTCAGTGACATCTGGATGAGCACAATCAGTTCCAACTGACAGTTTCCTTTAATCTTGAATTAAATGTCACATGTTGGCTCTTTCTTTTATGGCCTGTGTACACGTCTGTCTATGTTGCCTGTAACTACAGAAGAAGATATTGCTGGCCAGGGACCACTTCTTGGGGAGTTACTCTCATCCCCATTCCGTCTCCATTTGTTGGACCATAAAATTGTCCCCATGGCAGGCATGGGGGACCCAGAACAGCTGAACATTGGAATGACAAGACAGGGACCATTGATCTGAGCCTGCCTGCTGTCTGCCCCAGGGCCTTTGTTGGCTGGGGGAAGGTAGCACCAGGTTGAGCATCAGGTGGTAACAGTTTTAACCATAGGTGGTACCACAGAAAGGTGACCCTGTTGGGGGTAAGAACTGGCAGGATCCAGAAATGGAACAAAGCCCCTTGAATGTAAGAACTGGAGCACGTGGCTACCAGGCAGGAATGTACCCCATCTGCCACCCTGCACAGAGTAAAGGAGCCAAGAAGAGAACAACAGATATCAGCTTGGTCCATCAACCCTTGATCAAGTCTTAGTCTTGTATATCTCTACAAGGGGCGGGGGACAAGAAGAAGAGGTTCTTGTCTGGACTGCATTCCTGAGATCCAAGCCCTTCCCCATTTCTCATCCCAGAAGTGCTTCATCCCCAGGAACCACAGCAGCATGGCACGGGGTATGTTGGGGCAGTTTTTATAGCTCCCCCTGGAACACCCTGCATCTTTGAAATCACAGATCTGATCACACTATCTATGCCCTGGATTCAAATGACTTGAATAGCTTCTCATTGCTTTCAGTTTCAGGTCCCAAATCTTGAGCACAGCCTCTGAACACCTTTGATTCTGATTCTGCCCCGCCCTCTCCCACCCTATTCCCCACCCCCTTATGCCACACAGCTCTCTACAGGGTGGGTAGCCCTCCACCCTACTGTGCCCCAAGTGAAGAAGGTTTGGCAACCTGGCATTTTCTACATTCATTCAATAAGTATCTTATTGAGCACTTACTAAGTGCCAGGCTCTGTGCTAAGGAGTGGGAATGAAAAGATGGCAGAGGGTTCAACCTGGTACTAGCTTAGTCATTTCCCATCAGACCCAAGCATCCTATATTCTGAACCCAAGGAAGAAACTCAAGCAGGAACCTAGAGGCAGAAGCTAGTCATAGACCTTGGAGGAATGCTGCTTACTGGCTTGCTCCCCTGGCTTGTGCTCAGTCTGCTTTCTTATACAACCCAGGATCACCTGCCCAGGGGTAGTACTACCCACATGGGGCTGGGCCCTACCACATAACTCAACAGTCAAGAAAATGCCTCGCAGGCATACCCACAGTCCAATCTAATAGAGACAGTTCCCCAGTTAAGTTTCCATCTTCCCAGGTGTGCCAAATTGACAACTAATGCTCTCCAGCACAGGGTCTGTATGGGTGCAGATGTGTGCCATACCCAAAGAGGCCCCCTGGGCCTGACCCTGGACCACCTTGGGGTTAGAAAGAGTGTCTCACTCCAGTGGACAAGTTGGAGTCTCAACAGTGGTTTTCCTTTCTTGGATGCTTCTCCAAAAACACGACAGGGTGGAATGGAGCAAGGAATAACAGTGGGGCTGTGGAAGAGAGGTGTAGATTAGCTGTGGGAAGCGCAGTCCCAACTGGGCCCTCTCTGGGGGCAGCTAGGAGGTCTCCACCCTCGTTGTGGCTTGGCCTCAATGAGGCCAAGTCCCAAGACCCTAACCAGTTAGTTCTGTGCAAGTGGAGGCTGTGGATAGCTGTTGGCCTTCAGTCCCTGAGTTGCTCTGAGCTACAGGTTAGAGGCCACTTTCTCCTGGGGTGCTGCTCCCCTGAAATGGCACCCCCGGTGCAATGTCTTGTCACGTACTATCCTGTCTGGGTGATGTTTCTTGCAGCTGTCTACTCCACCCACCTCAACTCTCATCAACACTGGCACCCTCTTCTTGCCTATGTTGTCACTGTAGTCTCTCAGTCTCCAACTTTGATCTGACTCAAGCCGCTTCCAGATTAAATTCTGTAAGTTTCCACAGGCATCCTCAGAGTCTCCTGAGGGAGAGCAGACTCACTTCTCACCCTGCACCATCACCACAGAGGGACACCCTCATAATGCCACTGCAGGTGACCATAACCATGGCTAGCATTTCTGTATTCACCATCAACTACCTAACTCTGGCTTACATGTTTGTGCTACCTCATTTAATCCATCCCACGTCCCTAGAAGAAGATGCTAGAGTTAAATTTTACAGATAAAAAAATGTGAGGTGAGAAATAATCAAGAAACCTGCCCAAAATCCAACAGATAATAAATAGCAGATCTGGGATTTGAACCCTCAAATTCAGACCTCAGAACTCACGCTTTCAACCACCATGCAAAAATATGCTCCTAGAAGCAGAGTTAATGCCCGTCATGCAAATTAGCACATGCAGTCATGAACCAGTGAGAAAATGTGTGAAAGAGTAGGGTCACTCCACACAATATGTCACCAGATGAAGGCACTGATGCCTTCTAGAATGATCTTATTCTGTCTTCTCCGCAGAAAAAGGATAGCCATTTAATGATTAATGAAGTCATAGATCTGGGTTCGAATCCTACTGTCACTGTTTATAGGGCATGGAGGTTTGTGCAAATTGTTTAAGCCTTTGTTTCTACTTCTTAAAATGGGGCCAATCATAGTCATTACTGTGGGTTAAATGAAGTCAAATGCATATGACATAAATAACAGTCCTTGACACATGGGAAAAGCTCAACCTACAACCTCCATAATTTTGATGGGAGACTGTCCCCTATCCCCTTGCTCCTTAGATGTTCTAAGAAGAAAGGTTGAAACATGCAAGAAATGGTTCGTTCTCTGCGGGTGAAGACAGTAGGTGGATGAGTGATAAGGGTGGAAGAGGAAAGGAGTGTACTCTGGGTAAAGAGAGGGGCCCTGGGAAGCAGGTGACCCCAGCAAGGTTCAGAACAGGGTCCCCACACAGGAGTCGGGAGACAGCAAAGACAGCCTGTGACCACCTGCTGCACTCATCACAATGTGAGGCTCTGCCGAGACAGCTCCCCTTCCCTCCCCTGTTTAACATGAAACAGCTCGAGAATTGATGAAGTCGTTTTTTTAAGCCATAAAGCACTGCAAACACGTTTGTATTATTTTTCTTCTGTGCCATGGATGGGTTTTCCTCCCCAGATTCTCAGATGTTTTGTGCACACAGACTATCTTCTCCAAAATGTAATTTTGTGGATGGATACATTTAAAAACCTTATGTTCCGGTCAAACCTGCAAGTGGCTATTTTTCTTTATTGATGACTTCTCGATTCAGTGGGTCAACACCAAAAAATAAACCCACCAGGAGGCCAGAACTGTCTGTAGCAACAGATCTAAGACACACAGTCCAGTTCTTTCCTTCCTGAACAGTCAGCTGCTGAGAGAGGATGACTGGGTCTGCCTCATCTTTTACCCCAGTGCCATCCACAGGCAGGCTAGACACCCTGTCACCAGGAGCAGGTTCTGAGTCCTCTGATGGCTCACACTCAAGCTTTGTGTGCTGGATAGCTTTAGTGTCAACTTGACGCACCTGGGTTGAGGGAGCCTCAATTGGGCAATTGCCTCTATTGGACTGACCTGTGGCCATGTCTGAGGGGCATCTTCTTGATGAGTGATGTGGGAGGGCCCAGCCCACTGTGGGTGGTGCCACCCATGGGCAGGTGGGCCTGTATTGCATAAGAAAGCAGGCTGAGCAGGGGCCAGGAGAGCAAGCCACTAGGCAGCATTCCTCCATGGCCTGTGCTCTAGTTCCTGCCTTCAGGTTCCTGCCCTGAGTTCCTACCTTGGGCTCCTGGATGAACTGTGACCCAGGATATGTAAGCTAAATAAACCCTTTCCTCCTCAAGTTGGTAGTGGTCAGAGTATTTTGTCACAGCAATGAAGAACAAACTAGGACACTTTGCCACTGTATGTGCCAACGGAGAATGTCTTTCAGGTCTTTGAGGCATGGCTGTCTCATCTGTAAAGTGGAGTTAATCTGTTTCATAGCGTTGTGAAGATGTCTCTCTTTTCCCTTCTCCCTGTTCCCATATTTAGCTGATAGCATGGTCATTTTTAGTAGATTAAAAAGTCCCTTATGTCCATTTAACATCCTATAGGACACAAGGCCCTCTAAATACATCATCTAATAAATATAAACCATTATTGTTTGTCAATGAAAAATAAAAATTTTAATAAAAAGATGCATGATCTCATTTTATCCCAAATAAGGAAGAATTAGCATCCCCATCTTTTGGAAGATGAAACAGCTCAAAAACTTGATCAAAGTCCCACAACTGGAACTTAGCAGAGGAAGGACTCAAATTGAAGCTTCCAACCAAACCTAAGCCCTCTAAACTAAAGAAAACTGGGCAGGGGTTCCAACGTGAATGACATTTACTGGATCTCAGTCCAACATAACTCTTAGGTAGCCTGTCACTTTCTGAAGGGAAGAAATCAGTCAAACTGCATGTTCAACATCAAGTGGAGCCAGCAGCCAGGAGACGGCAGCACTTTCCCTTTTCCCCAGCTGCTTTTGGGAGGGAGGAGGGGAAGCAGGTAGCAGCAGGACCTAATGTCTGGACCAGTCCAGGGTGTGCCTGGGGTGACACTACCTCCAGAGATGCAAGGAGGGGAAGGGTTCTGCTGGGGGCGGGGGCGGTGCTCTGTGCCCAGAGAGACCTGGATATGAGTGCCTCCTCCCCCATCTGATCAATAGTATCACCAGGACAGGAGATGGCTGCTGTTGTAATTAGTCCAGTGGAGTGGGGTGAGGAAGGGTCAGACTGTGCAGCCCAAGCTGTCCTTGAACTTGCGATCTTCCTTCCTTTGCCTTCCCTCCCCAGTGCTGGGGTTACAGGTCCATACCAGCATGCCTGCCTTGATTATTCCTATTTTTAGAATACATGGAGGGAGGGATGTGGGTGAGGGACATGAATGACAACAAAGTATGACGTATAGATATGAAGACGCCACGATGAGACCCAGTACTTTGGATGCTAACCTAAAGTGCTAATAAAAAGATGGATACACTGAGCTTGGAGGATTTGAAGTCACACAGCTAGTAAGTAATGGCACCAGGATTTAAATGCTAGGTTGACTCATGTCAAAGTCCACAAAGTTGCACTAACTGAGAGGGTACGGCAGAGATGTAGGTGGCTTTCAGGGCTGAGGTGGAGGTTACAAGGGAAGAGGCAGGCACTAAACAAAGTGTTTGTTTGGAGAACTAAGACATGTAGTGGTCAATTGATGTAGTAAGACGAAGGCCCCCCTCCTTCCCTCTCTCCCTCTGTCCCCTCTTTCCTTCCCTCCCTTCATCCTTCCCCTCCCTCCCCTCCTTCTGCCCCTTCCCCTTCCTTCCTTTCCTCCCTTCCTCCCTCCCTCCCTCCCTTCCTTCTTTTATTTTTCTAACAGTCTCTCCCAGATTGGTTTCAAACTCTCTATCCTCCTGCCTCTGCCTCTGGAGTGCTGAAATTACAGGTGTGGGCCACCATGCATAAGTTCGTCTATGTGTTTCTCAGGGAGAGAGGGAGGGAGGGAGGGAGGGAGGGAGAGAGAGAGAGAGAGAGAGAGAGAGAGAGAGAGAGAGAGAAAGTATGCAGGTGCATGTACCTATGTGTGTACCCAGAGAAGCCAGAACAGGACTTCTGGTGTCTTCCCCTATGGCCCTCTCCAAGTTATTGCCTTGAGATAGTATCTCTTACTGAATTTGAAACTTGCCACTTGGGCTAGGCTGACTGGCTAGTGAGCTCTCTGAATCTACCTTTCTCTGCTCCTTCCTACCCCAGTGCTTTGGGGTTACAGGTACACAGTCATGTCCAGCTTTTTTATGTGTGTGCTGGGGATTTGAACTCAGGTCCTCAGGCTTGCAGAGCAAGTGCTCTTACTCACTGAGCCATCTCTTCAACCCCTCTGTGTATTTCTTATGGCAGAAGCCAGTCTCCAAAGATGCTTTTACATACCCTGCCTTTGTGTGGTACCACTCCTATGAACCAAACTAGCTCCATCATTTATTTCTGGCCAGTGAACTGAGGTGGATATGATACTGCATAATATCTGAAGAAGCTAAGCCACAGAAGTCTTTAAGATGCCTTCTAAGCTTCTTGGAGAGTTTTCTGTGGCAGAAGTTGGCCACCATAAAAGCAATCAGTTAGAGACTGACCATGAGACACTGTGCTAAAGAAACTCCAGGCCAACTTCTAACAAAAATCCCACTGTGAGGCAGAAGCCTGGTCAGGACTTACTAGTCATCCTAACCAAGGTACTCACCATAAGGGAAGAAACAACATCACAGATTATGCCCGCCCAGTCTCCACCAGTCTATAACTATATGAGAGACCCCAACAAAAATCATCCAACAGCCAGGTACAGCAGTACATGCCTGTTAACAGCACTTGGGAGGCTGAGGCAGGAAGATCATGAGTTCAAGGCCAACCTAGACCACCTGAGACTTGACTCAAACAGTTAGGCATGGTGGCACATGCCTGTAATCTCAATATCTAAGACCTGAGGCAAGAGAATCACTGCAAGTTTGAGGCCAGTCTGTTATCCATAGTGAGTTCTAGACCAGCCAGGGTTACAGAGCAAAAAAGAAAAAAAAAAAAAAAACAGGCAAAAAAATCCATTCATCTGAACCCATAGATAATAATTGTTTTGACCTGTTAAATTGGTTTGGAAAGTATTTTGTAACAGTTGAAAACCCAGATCAATCATTAGGATTGTTGATAAGAGGATGTGTTTTGTCCCACGCATCAGGGTATCTTTCTAGCCCTGGAAAAGCTCAAGGATACTGCAGTCTTACATGGATGTCATTCGTCCTTCAGCCAGAAGTGATGCTCAGTGCCATGAGAGCTGACCCTGGGAAGAGACCCTTATTTCCTGCTTCCTCCATCCCTAGCTTCAAGATCTCAGACAATAAACGTTCTCTGCACCTAATATTTTCCATGTACAAAACCAGGTAGTAGAGTTGATGGTTAAAGACTCTTCTACTTCTGTGATCTGTGAAGATTCACCACCATGTGACTGGGAAACTAGTGGGGCTCACCAGATAATGGTGCCCTTTCCTGCCTAGTTCTTAGAACAGATGTAAAGATACAAGGAATGAAGAGTCCTTCTGGGCTATTTCTGGGCTCAGGAGTCTCCAGTCAACAAATGAGACTCAGGGAGAGCCAGATAGGTAAGTAAGTACCAGGTTTCCAGTCTTGGGCCTTGTCCTCAGCCTCTCTCGGGGTTTTCAGTGGTGAAGAGGGTGCACCTACCTGTTTCTAGACCCTGCTGGCCCTGGAATCCCAGCTCTACCTTAAAAGGGGAAGTTCCCTCCTGGCTAGGAGGAGGGGCACTCCTGGGAGGAGCAGGCTTCTGGGGAGGCTGTGAAGTGTCTGGTGACAATATTTGTGTCTAAAAATACAGCAGCCGAGAACCAGCTAATTACAGCCTCTAGAGTCATTCATAACTGGGCGTTTCGCATCATCCTTGCTTCTCTCCTGACAGGCCTCTACAGCAGACATAAAGGAGGCCACCTGTAGGCGGAAGCCTAGGAGAGCAAGCCAGAGATTGGGCCTGTGAGCCATGCAGCCTTCTGCCTTGCTAACCTCCTATCGTATCTGGTCTGCAGCTGGTGCCTAAGAATGATGTGCAAAAGCAGGCTTCTCAAATCCACTGAATCCTGCACCTCCCCCAACCATGCACACACAGGCCCTGGTCGCTGACTCACCAGGATCTACGCAGACCTGCAGAAGCCTCCAGTATCAAGGATCTAGGTACAACCTCATGGTGCGTGTTTATTCTGCAGAGATTCTCAGAGTTCAGACACCAGCGGGAGGGCCTGTGCCAGGCCCCAGGTTGGAACCTCACAGGTCTGCTCTGGACTTCCTTCTCTCCAAGGGCCTCTCAGAGGATTTGAGTCTCTTCCACAGGGAAAAACCTCATGATTCAAGGTCATAAAGAAAGATGGACTATCTGAAGATGTCAGACTTGGTCTCTACTGGCCTCAAGTCTCTGCCTAACACTGGCAGTAGACAAGGTCATGGCAAAAGCTGAGGGAGGGACTCTGTGTGGGAGCATGGCCTTACTTCAGACTCTAGGATTAGGGGAGCATTTTGAAATTACAAAGGCTGGCTAGTATTTGTCTAGTATTTTTCATGTACCTAGTGCTATGCAGTTCCCACATCATTAGATAGGAGCAGTTGTTATTTTACCCTGATACCCACTTAATAGATTGCACTAAGATTTAGAAGTGCTAAGCTATCCTTCAAGATTATCCAAGACATCACTAGCCTTGAACACAAGGCTTCATAGCTTCATCTCTGTCTAGGAATCTTGCTGAGCCAGCAGATCCAACCCCAGTTCTCCCTTTGAGGCTCCATGAGTCAGCCCCCATGGGATCCCCAGTAGCAGACAATGCCACATTCATGACTCATCCACTCAACCCTGAATCCAACCAAAACCCTCTGGGGCTGGAGAGGTGACTCAGCAGTTAAGAGTTGCTCTTGCAGGAGAGCTATATTCAGTTCCCAGCACCCACATGACTGCCAACGACCATCCAAAACTGCAGTTTCAGGGAATCTGATACCCTCTTCTTGTCTCCATGGGCATTGCATGACATGAGTACATTTACATTCATGCAGACAAAACATTCGTACATATAATCAATTAATTAATTAACCAACCCAAATCTGCTTGTGTCTCTGACTTAGGGCACAGCTTTGAATCCTCTTGAGTGGGGAAACTGTTGGCCTTTAACCTGCAGAAATGAGATAACTAAAGAGAAAGCAGATGCCCAGAGAACACAGGAGAGAGGGAGCTGTAGTTTTTGAGGGCAGAGTTCCATGTGCTGTGGTCAGCGCCTGGGCAGGCAGCTGGGATGGGTCAATTGGGACTTTGAGGAGTCAGGAAAGAGCCTCCCTGACCTGTGAAAGACCAAGAGACACGATCTGGCCAGGCGTCATCAGCCCTGTACTAGGACAGCACTGTGTAGAAACTGGCTGTCCCCACTCCTTTCTTCCTAATCACCGCTGGGCAGGTAGAACTGAAGTCTCCATATTATTCAAGAAATTCAGCTCAGCCATGATTCCGGGCTCTGCATGAAGAATGAGACTGGCTTTGAATCCCAGAGTCACTGAAATTAGAGATGAAAAAGGACACTGAGGTCAGAGGCAGCCGTCCCCAGGGGCTGTGGGCAAGTTCTTCCTGGTAATAAACTTCTACCCCTCATTCATCCAGTCTAGGTGGCTGCCTCCCTGAAGACCACTCTCTGCTGCTTCTCACTGTTGATAGAAAGGAGAGCCCCACGCCGATCCCTCTATGATTTGCTTTGAAATTTATGAATCATCTGAAAGTTGGTGAAGAGGGCAGAACTGAGAATGTAAACCCATTTCATAGTCAGCGAGTGGAACATTTGGCTTCCAACTTGCTGGGCTGACAGCAGGGGACAGTGCAGACTGATCATTTACTCACTGTGCAACCTCTGGCACCAGTTAACTGCTCTGAACTTCAGGTTCCTCATCAACAAGAGAAAGTTCATGATGTTTAGTCACAGGGTCACTAGGTAATTAAGGGAATCAAGATTGTGACAGCTCTTCACAATACGCCTGGCACATGTGGATTAGTGAATGGTCCTCATCACCACTGACACTAGTCTACAAGTAATAACTGCAAAGAAGAATCATCATCATTATAATTAACAAGTACTCAAGTATCAGTCTCCCCTCTCTAGGTTAGTCCTGCTGTGTGAAAGAGGGTTGAGCACTGGACTTTCATGCATTCAGCATCCCATCGGCATGACCAGAACCACTACCAGGTGTTGGTCAACTCACAGAGGTGGCAATGATCAAGACAGAGAGATCTTCTGGTCCCCAAAAGTGGACCATCTGTATATGTTACTTTTCTCATTGCTGTGGCAAAATACCTGACAAAGTAACTTAAGGAAGGAAGCTTTATTCTGGCTCACAGTTTGAGGATCCAGTTCATCATGGTGGGGAAGTCATGGTGACAGGAGCATGAGGCAGCTGTTCACGGTGTAGTCACAATCGGGAAGCAGAGAGGGATGAATGCTCCTGCTCAGCTCACTTTCTTTTTACTCAGTCTAGGACTTTAGTCCAGCGGACTGTGTTGCCACATCTAGAATGCATTTGCTCACCTCAATTAACCCCATCTAGAAACTCCTTCATAGATACACAGAGGTGGTTCTAGACACTATCAAGCAGACAATATTAACCATCATGCCATCTTTATGAGCTTCCTGGAACAAGGGCACTAAGATGGCACAGGGATGCCTGTCATTTGATGTAATATTCCTCCCACACTGATGTGACTCTCTGACTCACTGGGAACATGAAAAGTGTCATAGAAACAGGAAGAAGATTCTAGAGATGGTGAGGAGCATGACTGTCCAGTTTCCCAGAATCAATTCCTATGGAGGTAGGGCCCCAGCACCATCGTCCCGCATTCTAGTTCCCCTTCCTACTATTCTTCTGGGGGAAGGTGCTTTTACACACAGACACCCTTCAATTATATCCAGATCATACACGATTGACCATGGCTGTGCACAAGTGGATTTCACCTATGATGGAGCTGTGCCCAGTTACACCTAGATCAATTGAAGCAGAATGTCAGGGACAACAGTAGGGGGTGATTCCAATTGCTTACATACCCTCAGGTTCTAAACAGTGGCTGTTAGAGGGAAAAGGCCCTGACCTCTGCTTCTTCCTTTTTTTGTTTTGTTTTCTTCATTTTTTTCCTTTTGCAATTTTTGTTTGCATGGTGTGCATGTTTGCATGTGTATGGGTGCACACACACATGTGCATGCATGTACATGTGCAGGCATGTGGAGGCTCAAAATTGATGTCAGGAATCATCCTTCATTGCTCTTCCACCTTGCTCATTGAGGCAGGGTCTCCCAGTCAAACCCAGAGTTCACTGATGTGGCTAGTCTTGCTAACCAGCTGATTCTAGGGATGCTCCATCTCCACCTTCCAAGTCGGAATTACAGGTGAGCCCACATGCCCACCTGGTATTTTATCTGGGTTTTGGAGATTCCAACTCTGGTCCTCGTGTTTTCATGGCATGTGCTTTAGTCACTGAGCCATCTCCCCAGATGTTTTCTTCATTTTTTGAGATAGAATCTCACTACATAGTCCAGGTTGGCCTCAAACCAGTGATCCTCCTGCCTTTTCCTCCTGAGTGCTGAGATTACACATGGGCTGGATCTACCATGCCTCATTTTTATTACCTTTTTAATAGTACTTAACAGCCTCAGTTTCCCTCTGTGGGTAAGGAGGGTAGTGGTGCCTCCCATGCCAGGTTATGATGGAGATGAGCAAGATGCTTCAAGAAGGCCCTGCCAGATGACAGCTGGTCCTGCGACTATAGGACAGGGATCCCCGAGGAGGAGGTGGTAAGCACAAACCTGTCCTTGGGTACATTACACACTCAAGGGTGTGCCCAGTGGACCCCCGGTTTTCTTGCCTCGTCCCCTCTCTCTTTTCCCATCCAGGTCTAGAGCCACTATCTCTAGATACCTACTTCCAGTTCTTTCTGCCTGATAAGCATTTGATGTTTGAAGCCTCTATCCATCACAGTGAGAGACCTATCTGTGAAGACTGGAGCCACGGTCTTTTGAAGAGCCCTGAGGACAGCTGGTTGAGGCAGGGCTGGCCAGGGGCTGAGGGCACTGAGTAGGGAAGAAGGACCAAGGACAGTGTGGAGCTGTGTCTGGGTTGGCACCTGGCTCAGGCATTATTGTGAAGGGTGACGGCACCTAAGTGAAAGCAGTCCCTGCTTCTGTGGCTCGTGACCTATATTGGGAGTGACACACATCGGCTCCAAAATGCTTGCAAAGCAGCACGCAGGCAAGTGCAAAGTGGTGAATCAGGTTGAGGAAGTGAGTGAGGAGGGAAAAAAGTCAGTGAGAAACAGAGCTGGGGAGCGGGAGGTGGGGTCGGGAGAGTCCTAGTTATGGAGTAGAAGATGAGGTGGCACCCTAAGTGGGGAGAGAATGGGAGGAACCAGGGCTCATTGCATGTAGTGAGGGAAATACTATGAAAACTTGCTTCAAAGTATGTGTGTGTGTGTGTGTGTGTGTGTGTGTGTGTGTGTGTGTGTGTGTGTGTGGTGGGCCCTGATGTAAAATCTCTCTGAGTCACATTCTAAAAAAGTAGGCATAGATGACATAGATGCTTACCATAGTCACTGGAACAGTGTAACTTACCAACTTGACATAATCTGGAATCACCTGGGAAGGGAGTCTTAATGAGAGATTATCTAGGTTAGGTTGGCCAGTGAATGTGTCCATGGGG
Source organism: Nannospalax galili (assembly GCF_000622305.1). Lineage (NCBI taxonomy): Eukaryota > Metazoa > Chordata > Mammalia > Rodentia > Spalacidae > Nannospalax > Nannospalax galili. The sequence goes on from NW_008360328.1 coordinate 1,352,924, forward strand.
GACTAGCTTGATCATGTTCACTGAAGTGGGAAGAGCCACCTACTGTGGGTGGCACTATTCCCCAGGCAGATAAGCCTAGAGTATGGGAGTGCTTAAGAGTGCCAGCATGTACATATCACTTTGTTGCTTTCTGCTCTTGACTTTGGCTGTGACTAGCTGTTTCGAGTTTCTACCACCTTGACTTCCCTGCAATGATGGACTGAAACTGGAATTGTGAGCCAAATAACCCTTTCCCCTTTAAGTTGTTTTTGTCATGATATTTTATCATAGCAACAATACCAACAGAAAGCAAAACTGAGGCAGCTGCTAAGGCCAACATAACATGGACACAAGCACTGGACTACAAAGTTTTCACTATCAGAAAGTGGGACCGACACTGTCTGCCTTCCTGGACACACTTCTAGATTGGCTTAGGGCTGCAACAAGTTATGTGAAAGTGCTTCATATGTGAAAGATTCTAATGGAGGTGAAGTTCATCAGAAACCTATTCCAAAGAGGTAATGCAAGAAGGAAAGGAAAAGAGAAGAGGGGGGGTGAGGAGCAGGGGAGGAGGAAGAAGGGAAGATAGTAATCTTTAATGGTGCTTGCTTAGGCTGACAGAGACATAGTCCTGTGATAGGACAGAACACAGCAGGTGGGAAAGGAAGAAGTCATTCTCATTGGTCAGGGTCTTGGGACCAAGACAGACCAGAGGGATTATAATAAGGAAGCTGAGTGAATTGTGAGCCAGCAGCAAACGGCAAGGCACATCAAACCTAGATGGTAAGGTTGCATGCTGGGTGCCCTTCAGCACAGGGACAAATAAGAACTGGTTATCTACTTGGATGTCCCCAAAACCCTGATCAGAGTATTGTTGAAATGTGCCATCCAGTTTCCTTGCCACAAACCAGAGCAGATAGGAGCACCTTGCTCTCAAGTGTGCTGTAGCCCTTCCCCTGGCCGAGAGGAGCTATTAGATCCCAAAGGCTGTCCTTTTGTCCTAGGTGTGTGCTCAACTGGGCCAGCCTCTCTGGGTCTCAGAAAAACTTGTTCTGGGCTAGGGGAGCCCACCTGCTTCCCAGAGGACGACATTCCCTCCTGGCAGAACCAGAGAACGAGAAAACCCAGGCCACAGTGGGAGGGTTGTGATCAGGAGCAATTGAAGATCTGCAGCAGGAAATTGGAGCTGCCAATCTCTCAACAATCGAAGCCTTTTTTTTTTTTACACTGCATTTCAGGAAGCAATGGTAAGTGCTTGGGAATCACAGAGGTCCTGTAAGTGCTTGGTATTACCAGTCAGATCCCGTTAATGCAAGGACCACGGCAGTGAAACTTTCCATATGACAAAAGCAATTTCCTTGGCCTAGCCGATGGCCCACTTATTTTAACAATATTCAGTGTGCCCAGGGTGATAGCTCTCTTCCCTCAGTACTCAGTGCACTGATTGTCCATCCTGATCATGCTGTAAGCATGCATCGTCTTATGTCAGTCAGCGGTGTTTGACACTTGTTATTCTTGCCTATCTGTCTAAATGAAGACATCTTCAAGGCCATACAAAGCTGGTCTTAGCTGTGTAGATAGGGATGCCAAGTGGCCAGGCCTTTATCAATTCCTACACTGAATGCTTCTGCTCACCCTTATGTGCCAGATGAGACACCTGGGATGTGCAGACACCACTCCTACAGGCTTACAGGCTGGTGCAGAAGCAGACAAGTAAACTGCCATCGTGATTCAAGGTAGAAGGCCTTTGCTATAATAGGACTCAGATCAGGGATCCGTGGGAGCAGCACCTATCATAAGCAGATGGAGTCCAGGACCTAATACAGGCAGATGGAATCCAGGAAGACTCTGGAGAGGAAGTGGCATCCTACATCAGACTTGAAAGACAGGTGAGAAAAATCCAAGTGCAGGAGGGGAAGGTCAAGGTAGTGGGGGAACAGAACTGGAATTGGAGTGTTAGGATCAGCTGAGTGGTAATAGCTCACTTAGACGGAAAACTTGCCTTTTCCAGGCACATCATTACTATCAATAATTGCTCTTACCATTTTCTTCAGACTCCAAGTCTAAATTCACCTCTTCTGATGAATTGGGGTTCTGATTATCCTCACCAAACCCCAAGGTTACACTGCTAGCAATGGGCTGCACGGGAATCTATCAGGGTGATCCACATGGAGAGGGACCACCAGACTGTGGTTTAGCAAAGACCGCTCTTGGCTTCATTGTGAAGAACAGACTCAAGGGGGCACAGCTGAGATCGGGAAGGTGCTCAAAGCTAGGGCAACATAAGCAAGAGATGTAAGATTTGCTGTGGCTGGAGAGGAAGAGAGGCAGACTTGGGCTTGATGGGGCTTCAGCCACACACACAGTAGGGAAGAGGAAAGATCTAGTCACAGCGGCTGGTCCCAGGATCAGAGGGGGATCATGAGGTCCAACTGTCCATGTCCAAGGGGCTAGAGAGGCATAAAGGGCCCTGTTGGTAACCAGGTCTGTCATATGGAGGATGTTTGAGTGGCAGGTGCTGCTAGGATCTCAGCCGGCAATGGCTTGTCTACAGGAGCAATCTCTCACCCCAGGTGAAGTAGTTGGCCCCAGAGGTGTGTCAGGCCCCAGGTGCAGCCAGCCAACAGTAAAGGACTAAATCCCTGATAAGCAAACAGAGTCACTGAGGAGCAATAAAGAGACAGAGAACTTCTGCCTTCTGCTTGACCTGAGACAAAGCCCCCCCCCCACCCCTGTAGCTAGCAGAGTCCTCTTTCAGGCCATGTAGTCCAAACCAGGTCAGATAAAAACTGAGGCCAGATCTGGACACCTCATCATTTGAAACCATTAGCCTATAATCAGTCTTCTTTAAGTTGATCAATTCAAAATTAGGGGAGGGGAAACCACCACCAAAAAACAAAACAAAACAAAACAAAAAAAAAACCCTCTTAAAACCTAGGCCCTTCCCAAGGGATGTTGGAGTCTCAGCTTGTAGAGAGCTTTATCCTCCTGTATGGATGTGTGCATGGATGTGTGCATGGATGTGTGATTCTTTATGTGTATGGATGTGATTCTTTATCTTTCAGCAAAAGTTTGGTTCTTGCTCTCTACTGGTCTGAGATTTTTTTCCTGCCTTTTAATTCTTTAATTACCTGAGAAAATGGACCTTAACTGTAGATGGTGACCATCCTTGACCCTATCTTAGAACATAAGCACACTATTTTCCAAATAGGGGTTAGAGGCAGTTTGGCCCAGAAAACTAGAGCAACCTAGATTAACATGGGCAAGTTGGCACAGAAAGTATGAGGGTTATAATTCCAGGTCTATCCCAGTCTATTCTGTGCTGTGATAGGACACCACAGACTTGGGTATATTAGTCACTTTCTTGTCACTGCAACAAAATATCTGACAGAAGCAATTTGAGGAAAGAGGGCTTTGTTTGGCTCACAGATTCAGAGAGAACAGCCCCTTGTGGTAACAAAAGCATGGTGGCTAAAGTGGCCCAGTCTGTGTTGGTGGCAGCTCTAGCATGGCTTCTTCACATCATGATAGATCAGGAAGCAGAATGCTCAGACCAGCACAGAAGCAGATGTCACCTGCAAGCCCATCCCCAGGGACCTACTTTTGCTAGCTCGTCTCCATGTCTTAAAAGATCCATAATATCTCAAAACAGTGCCACCAGCTGGGGACCAGACATTCAGACACGTGAGCCATTCCACATGCAAACCACAACACTAGGTAAGTCATAAACAACAGAGATTTATTTGGCCCACGGTTCTTGGAGGATGGAAAATTTAGTGTCAAGTTACCGACATATGGTAAAGGTCTTTGTGCTGCACTGTCCCATGGTGGAAGGCAGGAGGGCAGGAGAGCACGGGGGAGGGGAGGGAGGAGAGTCAAGGAAACTCATCCTTTTGTCTAGAATCCATTCTCATAACCAACCTGTTCCAACAATAATGATACTCATTGTTAATCAGTGAGGCCCTGCCCTCACAACCTCATTATCCCTTGAAGGTCCCATCTCTCAACACTGTCCCACTGTGTTGGGAATTAATTTTCCAACAGAGAACTTTGGTGGGACATCCAAACTCTAGTATTAAGAATATCTGGTAGGGGACTAGAGAGATGACTCAGTGGTCAAGAGCACTAGCTGCTCTTACAGAGGACCTGGATTCATTTCCCAGCGTCCATATGACTGCTAACAACTATCCAAAATTCCAGGATCAGGGAATTTGATGCCCTTTTCTGGCCTCCATGAGCATTGCATGCATGGGTGCACACATACATGCAAACAAAATACTCAAAAAAATAAATAAATAAAACTAAGGGACTGGAGAGCTGGCTCAGGGATTAAGAGTACTAATTGTTCTTGTAGAATACCAGGTTCAAATCCCAACACCCACATGGTGACTAACAACCATCTGTAACTACAGTTCCAAGGGATCCCAAGCCCTTTTCTGTCTTCTGTACGACACTTCACGACATTGGTACACTTACACACATGCAGTCATAACACTCATACACAAAATAAAAATAAAAATAACTAAATATTTTTTAATAACAAAAAAAGACTATCTGGGAGGCTCCAGGACTAAATGCAGAATTCACCTTGTTCTTCCTGAGGACCTCAGCCTGGGGACTCTGTCTAGGATGGGTTATGGAGTATGACTTTGTCCCTGGCTTGATGGCTTGGAACTAGGCCCATGTGGGCTTTGAGGAAACATAACTAAAATCAGCATCTAGCATCATGTTCCTGTGCATTTGCTTCTCTCAGCTTTTGAAGTCTGGGGTATTGACAGAGTGTGCTTTGGAAATTCTGCAAGGGGGGGATATAGTGCTTGAGGGGCTGGTTCTAAAATAGGCTGTGATACTCCCCAGCCAATATGTTGTATGTTGCTGGAAGAGAAATATTTCCAGAGAGCGCAGCATCAGAGTGCCACAGGAAAGCTCTAGAGAATTTAGTGCCTCAGCGCCTCTTCTTTCTCTCATTAGGAGAGAGCAGTGGTGTTTTAAATGCTTTAAAGTGGCTCTTCAGTCAAGGAGGAGTTTATAAAAATAATTTCTGTGCAGAGAGGACAGAGGGTGACAGGCAGCAGCTGGGTGAGGGTTGAGAGGGCTAGGAAGGGAGACCAAGGAGACGACAAGCAGGAGCTGCTGGGTAAACAGGGCAGACCCCCTTAGTCCCAGAGTCAAGTAGAAGCTGCTTCACCACTTAGGGCCTTGGGCACAAAGAAGAACAGAACAGAATGGGGCTCAGAAGATTGATGGCTGGACTGATGCCTGGGTCTCCACTGGTAGACTCTTGAGCCCAATTAGGCTGGCACTAGGCTTGGTCACTTCTAGTCACACAGAGCTTCTAGGCATACAGGAAGGGGGCCCCTTTTAGAAGATGCAGCTTTGCCTTGAGGGGCATGGCCAAACCCAGTCCCCAAGCTCCCTCTAGTCCAGGCACTTTAGGGTAGGAAGAAGCTACACTCAACTCCTACCTATCTCAGGAGAGAGCCTGGGGTCCATACCAGTGACACACTGAAAAACAGCCAGAAAGCAAAACTGGATATCATGACAACAAAGAGGCAGCATTTTAAATGGGGAGGAGGAGGAAGAGAGGAGGAAGAAGAGGAAGAAGAGGAAGAGGAGAGATCCTGATTAGTCAAGGCAATAAGGATGGCAGGAAGGGTGAACCTTGTTAAGATCCTTCATCTGCAAAGTGCTTGGCTGTGCTTGGTATCACTAAATTGATATGAAAAGTGGAGAGAATTAGGCAACCAGAATTTATAGCTCTTGCTACTTGCCCAAGCTCTCTGGGCAAGAAAAAGGGGAAAAGGACTCAAATGTAATCCATCTGGCTTCCAGTCCTTCTCTCTTTAGGGACCCTCAGTGTACCACACTGTCTGCAAACATGGCCACCAACTTTCCTCCCATCTCTGTACATACGTCTCTTTTATCAAGAGGGAGGATTTATTTCTCCCCCCTACAAACCTGAGTTGACTTTATGACTTGATTTGAAGAAGTAGATGTGGTACTACATGAGGTTCAGGTCTTGACCTAAGAGACCTGGAAGGCTTCCATCCAGTTACCAGAGTGCTGTGGTTTGAACTTGACTTGTTCCCTGAAATGACACTAACTCTTCATAATGAGTATTGAGGATGGAAACTTAATCTGACTATGAGGAGGTGATAGGATTGGATAAGGTCATTGGGTAGAGCCCCATGGTTGAATCCTGGTGTCTTTATAAAGAGGAAAGGAGACCAAAGGATGCCTGCATGCACACTCATGCTCCCTGTGTGCTCTTCCATATGATGTCCTGCATTACCTTGGGATGCTGCCAACAAGCCATCACCAGATGCAAACTTTCAGCAGCCTTGGCCCTCCAGTACCGTGAACCCAAATAAACCTTTCTTCTTCAGAACCTACCCAGTCTGTAGGATTGTGCTATGGGTAATAGAAAATTATTATATTATTATTATTGTTATTATTATTTTGGTCTTTTTGAGACTGGGTCTCCCTGTAGCCCTAGCTAGCCTGGAACTCACTATGTAGATCCCAGAGTCCACTGATCTCACAAAGATCTTCCTGCCTCTGCCTCCCAAATGCTAGGGTTAAAGGCATGTGCCACCATGCCCAGCTTGGTAACAAAAAATTATTAATGTGAATAGTGAGAAGTCTGGGTTAGACTGATTGATGATCCTGTAAAGCACTGGGTTACATGGATGCATGGATTCCACAATGTGGAAGATTGGCCAGCTCATCAGCACCCCAGCTACTCCAGGTGCCAGTCATGCCAGCAAAGAAGTATGGAGGTAACAGCCGCAGCTAAACACAGTCTCATGAATGACCCAACCTGACACCATGTGGAAAAGCTGTGGAGCCAAGCACAATGCTCCACAGATTCATGGAAAATAATAAATTGTAGTTGCCCCTTCTGTGGTTAGCTAGTGTAGACTTTCTTCCCAAGCACTGGTAAGACTCCATCTGATTCCATGCTTCTGATAACAGAATGATACCCACCCGGATTGATCTACAGACTCAACTGCCATTCATGATGTCCTTACCTCTCTGACTGTGCTATATACACTTGGGACTGAGTGTCCTGCCTGCCGCTTGTCCAGCTGTGCTCCATTGCTCACCTTAGACTGAGACCCCAGAATCCATGGTATCTTTGCTTTGCTTTCTCTCTAGACTTAGGGGTAATTCTGTACACATGAATCATGCTTGGTTTTGATGTCATTTGTCAGTTGGTCTGGCTGTTAGGTTAAATAGTCAGATCAGATGCTACTGATAATTCATTCCAAGTGGCACTCCAGTGAGTGGCTTTTATCAGTGGGATAATTCTATTTCCTTTTACATTTTGTAGCTAGTCAGGAGTGCTTGGTCTAGCTGGGCAGAGCAGGCTTTGCCCATTTCCACTGTACTGGTCTTTACACCACCGTGGCCACTAAGAGGCTCCAGAGTAGTCTCCTCCCCCATGCCACCATCCTCTAACTGACTGTACCTTGTCGTACATGCTGTGCCCAAGCTGTGCCCAAGCTAATAATGTGTTGCCATATAAATTAATTACAAAATGACTAATGTCAATTTCCCTTTCATCACAGATGGTAGAAGGGCTGGAGACCTGGGGAGAAGAGAGGAGGAGAGTAGAGGAGGAGAAAAGAAGCTACTTCTTACCCACCGAGAGAAAAATGCCACAGGATCTGGGCACTCCTTGCATCGCTCCACCTTCAGCCACCCCGTGAGCCTCTGCAGGGAGATTTTTCTGAATAATGGAACATTTTCCTGTTTTAATCAGATGCAATTTTGCAAGCAGTTTTTATGATTTAGCAAGTCCATTAAAACTGGCATTTGTTCTGCTCTGACACTCGAAAGGGGCTCCACAGAGCATAAACACTGGAAATTACTTGTAGGGAGAGACAATATTAAAATTCCCCAGCCCAGGCCTGTTGTCTGAGAAATTCTGTTATCAAGCATCATGCCAGCTACCATCAGAGGCGCTGGAGATATATGCTGCCTCCTCTTTATACTGGCTAGGGGCTTGGAAACTCAGGCAGCAATAAAGACACAGTGCGGCTATCACACAGCACTTGGGGCATCCAGAGAGGAATGGGTCTTAAAGGGAACTCACTGAAAAAAGCAGGTCACAAGTGCAAAAACCACAAGGAAGAAGGTGAATGAGTGTATCTTTAGGAGTCAGTATGGAAACTGCTTTCCTGCCCACAGTGAACAATAGGGTCTATTGATACATAATTAAGGAGGTCGGTTTTATCAATTTCACTCGTAATCAATTCTCAATTATCTTTGTACTAACAGATGACCTGGTCAAATGAAAACTCCCATTTTCTGCTCTCTGCTTTCCACCAGGGTCTCCTGTCTCTAAGAAACAAGCCAGTAGCTGCCTCTAGAGAGGCTTTGGGGATTATTATGGTTTAGATCTGAACTATCTCCCAAAGCCAAGGGTGGAAAGTTTGGTTCCCAGCCCATGGCACTTTGAGAGGTTTGCTACCTTTAGGAAGTGTACTGAGCCTAGTGGAAGAATGTTAAGTCACTGAGGGAGGGGTACCCTTGAAGAGGAATGTTGGGACACCAGTCCTGCCCCCCCTTCCCATTCACCATGAGGTGAGTAGCTTTGCTTCACCATGGACTCCCCACCATGATATTCTGACTTGCTACTGACCCCAAAGCAATGAAGTCACCTAACCATGGACTGAAAACTCTAAAACCAGAATACATCTTTCCTCTTTTGAATTGCTTGTCTCAGGCATTTTGTCTTAGTTACAGAAAACTGACCGGCATAGGGAGCTCCTGCACTCTCCCAGTCAATGCTGAAATCACGGTAAAACCTGGAATATCAAACACCATAAAATTCAGAACACATGTGCATAACAAACTAAGGAACTATTTTTTTTAATTTTTAAAAATTATTTATTTAATAACCATATAATTAGAAGAAGCATTTCATTACAACAGCATTGACATATTCAATAACAATTTCCAGAGCTAAGATGCATCTCATTCAAAACTGGCTGTAAATTTTTAGGATTATAGTTGAATTAATACAGTTATACAATATTGTACTCCATATAAACCCTATAAGACACAAAATTAAATGAGGCTTTAAACTTTAAAAAAGATCTCCATTTCATTATTAAAATACACAGTTTAATACAGAAAATTTCATTTTTAATACAATTGACACCAAGATACACATGCATTTCTAATCTCTATATATCTGATTATTACTAGTCACAGTCACATATCACTTTCTGATATGGAAGCACAAAAGACCTCAGATAGCCAAAACAACCCTGAGCACTA